>NW_015554055.1:510757-596417 GCF_001515605.1 Sinocyclocheilus anshuiensis
ATTGTTTGCGTGCTGCTCCGGTAAAGCTAACATTACAAAATAAATAAATAAATAACTAAATTAATTAATAAAAAAAAAAAAAAGGGGACTAATAAACCTCTACTCTGTCAGGAAGATAAATCTTCTTAGGCTACTGACCTTTTTGAGGGGTTATTTTCTCTCTCTCTTTATTTTTATCCACTTCATGGGCTTTTGTGTTTCTTAAATAAATTGGAAACATTGACTCATTTTTTATCGTTACTATTTTAAACACTTTATTAATTTTTGCAGTCATTAAAACTGACTCTGTTGACAAATGGGTAAAACTTAGTGGTTTGAAGGATAATGGCAAAGATTTAAAATTACAATTAATTAGATTTGAGGGGCTGCACTGATCATTAAATACACTCTTTTAATGCCATCTAATTGGTCTACTATGTCTGACAAGATAAACTATTGTTACTCTGAATGACATTTTGGTGGGTGTTTCCAATAAATTATGGTAAAAAATGCATGATAGTCATTATTATTATTTATTTATTTTTTTTAAGAGAGGACACAATCTAACGTATGAAAACAAAAACTGTTTTAAACTTTCATGCTTTGACCAATGTACTATTTTTCCTTTTATGGTGCTTAACATCTGGTCATTATTCACTTTCATTTATAAAACTAGCAGCGTGAATATCTTGCCTCAGTTCGTTTTCAACAGAGAAAGAAAGAAAGTCCTAATGTTTGAGAACGACATGAGAGTGAACGTGCTTGAACGTTCAGCTACTCTCTCGCTGTGTTACAGCGCCATCTAGTGGCTGTTACACGAGTACAATGTGTGTACATTATGGCTGTAATCTTATAAACGTGTCTCTAAAATAGAAAGTGTTGTGTTCGCTAACCTGGAGCGAATGCAAACATGCGTGGTGCTGAATGTATGTTCATGGCGATAAAAATAAATAATGTACATATAATTAATATTTTCTGGGAAAAATCATCGCTGCTGCTATATTTCATAACAAACCGATTAGCATGCTTAAACTATCAAAATGACATTGGCAACATAATTGTAGTAAGCATCTATGTTAGTCTATTAATTCTGCCACTTTTATTCTGACGTAAATTTCAAAGCAAGTCCATCAGAGTCAAATATAATAGCACGATAATGTAAGTTTTATAGATGACTTACCAGTTATCTTTGCAACTTATTCGAAATCGATGCCCAGGCAAGAGGCCATCCACTTTAAAATCCGAGGTACATAAACTTTAACAGAATAATGGAATATTGTTAATCTCAACTAGAAACACGTCTTTTCATATAAACAGTAAATTCGTCGTATGCTATCAAAATGACGTGACAGTGAGGAATGACCAATGATATTCAGGGTTATCTCATAATCAGCCAATGGGGTTCGAGTTCGCGAAGATTGACAGCAGGTATTGATGACGTGTCACAGCGGACTGGACCCGCCCTGTTTGGTGTATGACATCAGAATGCATTACGGATCATCTTTGACACATTCATTTTTACCACATGAATTGACTCATTTTAAACGTTTATATTTAAAAACAACTGTCTAACTGAAACGTTGTATTGGATGCAACTGCTATCCTTCTTATAGCAGTATCAAAATTCCTGTCGAAATGGTCATTACAATATCTGTGCTCAGTATGAGGATGTTTTCACCGGATGTTGAGACCACTAATAATTAATTTGACCGCCTGTTGTTATCTTGACTTGCACAGGCAGACTCTGAGTCTACTGTACATATATGGCTCCTTAATAATACAGAAATGGTCCTCGATACATGATACACAGACAACAATTAGTGAAATAATACTATTCTTAAATTACACAAAGGTTGTTTTACATATTCAAACGTACGTCAGTTCTTGTGATACTGAAATTAATCTTCCAGTTCAATACTCTATTATACAGCAGTCCACAGCAATACGACTGAGATTCAAGGCTGTAATACATTGGTAAGCTTTAAACTACCTGCTGACGTCTTTTTTTACATTATTTATTTTGATTAAAGGCATAATGACTGTCCTTGTGTAATGGTTGTAATAGCATAAACAACATTAAGTAAAAAAATAAAAATAAAATAACATTTCTTAACACAGTAGTAATTGCACTTAAACATAACTAGTCAAGTTTCCCATTATCTTTCAACAATGGTGTCTCTGTCAATGGTATAATAAAATACAGCATTAATGATTATTTGTGTTAAAAGACACCATAACAACAACAAAATATTTTACCACATTATTCTAAGCAATGGTATTTATGATAAAATATCAGCCAGTGTTTCTTAAAGTTTTACAGAGGCATCTGTACATTTCAACCACCAGCAGTGTTCCGATATCCAATGTGATACCTACAAACATGCAGATTTGTATAGAAATGTCTATATGGTATGCTTCAGATAAGCACAGAGAATAAATAACAGGCACAGCAGACATTCAGGTCTGAAGACTTCAAAATGGAAAATGAGAGAACAGTGCGTATGAACTTGAGAATACAGTAATTTGAGCCAGTACCAAATATATATTTGTATATAACTAGCTGGGTATTGTGCAATCTACATTAGTTTTTGGCCTTTGGTTGATAAAGCTGGACTGGCTGTAGTATCTCTGGTACAAAGCAGTAGCAGAATCCAAATTTTCTGAGGTATTTTTAGGCTTTCAGGTTATCATTATTAGCTTTTTGCATTTTGATAGGAAACCGGGAGTGGTCATGAAGTCAGTCAGCACATTTAAGGTATGATTACAAATATGAGTATCATACAAAGATAACATGCCAATATCTTATGTTAAAATCAACGCCACCAATGAAAGACCTTATTTGCATTCTAACACAGTGGTTCCCAACCCTGGTCCTTGAGGCACCCCAACACTGCACGTTTTGCATGTCTCCTTAATCAAACACACCTGATTCAGACCATCAGCTCATTAGTAGAGACTTCAAGACCTGAAATTGGTGTGTCAGAGACATGCAAATGTGCAGTGTTGGGGTGCCTCCAGGACCAGGATTGGGAACCACTGTTCTAACATACAGTAAGTCTGTTATAGCTTGGTTTCCCGGCTCAGGATCAGACGAGAGAAAGTTCTAGAATGATCCAATATTCTGGAACTGTGCTCTAGAAGTGCTGTGAATAAGCAAATGCTTCAACACACAGTAGCATTTCTCAAGTAAAATCAGTCTTAATTGCACTTCAGACACATTTCCGCTCAGTCTTTTTTCAGTCCTGATGGTTGGTATGGGCTAACAGGACTGGGAGAGACAGACAGCTCTTGGTCCACCGGAAGCGTCACAGGAGCCACACTATCGTTGTTCTCCAGTGCTCCATATGAAAAAGAGCCGTTATAATCTGGCTGCACAGCCCAGCCTTTGTTGTGAATGGTCGGAATGCCTGATTTGACAGAAAAGACAAGAAGTGTTTAATCTAATAGGATGATTAATTGTTTGGCTTGATGACAGAAATGACAAGTCATACCTTTTGCCATGTCCATAGTGACATATGGCTCAAAAGCTTTGGCCTTCCTCTTGTTTTTAGTGATCAGGAACACTCCAAGAAAGCATATAGCACACCTGCAGGAATGTTAAAAAGACACATGGTAACAAATCCTAGATTCCAAGGGCCTCGCCTCTAGTCTGTTAGTCATTGCTACCGCTAAGAAAACAAACTTGTGTGGAATTTCATGGCCAAATAGTTCATTTCCTCACACGGATGTGTTACAGAGTATCACATAGTATTCTATAATAGTCACATAATAGTAGTACAGTGAGCATTTTCCATCTTGATAAATTGAATGTAAAATTTAGGGCGGACAATAAATATAAACATTTATTTTTTCATGATGATTTTTCAGAATGATTTCTGAAGGATCATATGACTTTCAGCTTTCCCATCACAGGAATAAATTACATTTTAAAATATATTTAAAACATTAAAATATTTCACAATATTATGGTTTTACTGTATTTTTGATCACATGCAGCCTCAGTGAACATGAGCAACATCTTTCAACAACACTAATGTTTTTTTTTTTACCTCATCTCACCCAAACTGTTTAATGGTAGTGTATGTACTTAGATAAAACCTACCCCAAAAGAAACATACATATGTGCAGAACATCTTCGTGGTTAAACTCCTGATAAAATATGGCCCCTGTTATTAAAGAAACAGAATGAGACTGAGACCACTGATACAAAATGAAGACAACCCTGTCGTCTTAATTGAGACAGAGAAAGAAATTTCTGAGTCCTACCTGCCACAACTGCAAATGTTGTGCAGAAAACATAATTCACACAGGTGATGAGAGAGGAATCATACAGGTGAGACGCCTGTGCTAAAAATCTAATAAAGAAAGTCAGGTCAGATAAAAACATACAGCATTCCACTCCAAGCTCACTGTCCTACAACAGAACATTAACACAACAAACACCAGAACTTACGATGCTTGAAAGACGATTGTTGCCACCATGCAGACGAACATGACATAGAAAATGGGATAGGACAGCTGTAGAGGACCCAAGATGCTGAGCACAATCATTCCTGAAACCGCCTTCACCGTGATTACAGTCACTGAACCTAAAAGGGCAAAGGTCAAGGGAAAGGTCAACTCCATTATTTTGGTCTCTGGTACATTTATGAGGGCAAAATAGACAATGACTTGTTGATCTGTGCATTCCTTCCTTGTCAAGAGAGCCACTTTGCTAAACAAGTACTTTGAGTAATGTTGCATGCACACAATGGGCTCTACAAACAACAAATGCTGTGTTATTGTCCTACCAAGTAGTGCCACCAGCAGCAGAATCAGGATGAGGTAGTTAGCATTCCGCTGTTTATAGAAATACAGCACCAGACAGAAAGTAATGATCCCCAGAAGCTGGAAAAAAACGATACAAAATTAACTGTTAAAATAAAGTGCCTTCAGACATCAAAACAAATTTTATTTCTACATACCAAAAATAATGTGCACTGTAAATCAAAACGATATCCTTTGTAAAATAAATTTGGTTCGATATGTGCCATTTAAAATTTGGAAGCACACAATAGCTTTCCAAAACATGAGGGTGTGTATTACCAAGTATAAGAGGAAGGGCCAGCCAATAACATGTTTTACTATGTTCTCCGCATTCAGCTTCTCGTGAGAGTTTGGTCCAAACGTCACAAAGAGGTAAGTGCCGCCTGCCGTCAAGGCACAGCCCAGGAAAGTTAAGATGTAGCGCTCTACAAAGACAAGTACAGGGATGTTATATATTACTAATATAATATATTAGCAAGTAGTTACTTGTTGCTTAGCAACTCATGGCCTCAATCTTTTGAATAAATAGCTGAGAAAATACAGCTGGCACATCAAAGCTAGCATTATGTTGTGAGTTATGCAACTGAAGGCAATCAATATGATTTATCAGAATTTTGTTTCTTTTATTCCTTTATATGTACTGAGAAAGATGAGCAAAACTCACTCAAGAATTCTTGTGCCTTCCACTTTTCCCGCAAAAACAGGAAACCCAAGATGGAGCTTGCTGTGAAAATCAAAATAACCATTGGTTGTTACTTGAAATAACATAAAATATAACTAAAAGTTTATTTCAGCTAGTTGCAAGAAACATTTCTCATTTTCATTCAATTTAACTTCATATACTAGAACTAAAATAAAAATTCATAAAAACTACAGACATATTTCAAGAAAAAATAATGTAAAAAATACACAAAATTCTAACTAAAATCAAAATGAAAAGTAATTCAAAACATTAATAAAACTATACTAGTATCATGATACTAAAATAACATTCTCTATTACATATAAGATTAACATGAATATTTAAATTATATCATATGTGAAACAGTAAAAAGTTGAGTGAACAGTAAGTCAGACTATGAATACCTACATATAACAGACACAGCATTAAGTGGTGCTATAAGAGAGAGCGGTGCAAATGCGTAAGACACAAACAAGGCGCCCTCCCCCAGAACCATCAGCATCAGGCCAGACCACCAGGTCTTTGTGTAGTAGTATTGCCTGGGGTCTTTATTTCCTGCCAATGTCACATGACTTTGTTTCTGCAAGAGAAAACATCAATCGTGATTACGTGTGTTTGTCTTTTACACCTTCTTATTAAACCGACTCCCTTGGATACTGTAACAAACAACAGCTGGGTTATAAAACAAGATGTTGAGAAGTAAATAAAAGCGTCTGAATTTCACCTGACAGGGCGTAACCTGAACACACCCTGACCCTGAATCACAATGCAATTAGAAATGTAGGCTGCAAATACACACTTACCTGAATGCTGACTGAGATGCTGACCAACAGGTTTCCAAAGATAGCTAACAATGTTCCAATGAGGTTTTCCTGTGTATAAATCACATAAAAGTTAAAGCATAAAAGCAAAACACAGGACACGTAAATCATCACGCAACCATCCGGAAAGTCATGTTAAAATGTATAGATGTTTACTATAACAAGACCTTCCGGTACATGTGTATGTAATAGGAATGTAATACATAACAGGAACTAAATTGGATTACAGGGAACTTAATGGTTGCCTTGCTCTAAAACAGCCAGTTTAGAAAAAACATACTAGTTATTTCAAGATCAGTTTTTGTAAACTCGTAAAAAAGAGTTTCGGTTTGTATTTGTAGTTTGATTTTTACTACAAACATCACGTCATAGACTCACGGTGTAAGAGTCTGCCGTCACACCGTCCTCCTCTCGTGCCATCCTCACGCCGTTCATCCTTAAATCAGATGATATTCCCGTTATATACGCATCACCAAGCCCGTCCCACAGCTCGGTCCAGTCGGGACTTGGACGAAAGTCAGCTCTACTTTCCTCTGTTTGGGCAGCGACTTTCGTGGATCGCCATTTTCGAAAAGTCGTACTCCTTTCCGGGTACACCTGTCAAGTGACTTGTGACGTTGTACACAGGTTCTGCGTGACGTCGAATTTGAGGGCTGTGATGAAGACAGCATTCTATGCAAAAATACAAAACAAAAAAACGCTGTGTGTGATCAAAGAGTACTCTTTGGTATGATGGAGAACAAGTGAATCCACAATAACATTTTTACTGCTTTGACGAGTTTTATTTTGATGGTGAAAGTATGGAGGCTGTAAAGCCGCTTTGTTGTAATATGCACTTTAAAAATAAATTGAAAATTGGAATTGAAAATAATGTTTTGCTGTTTACTTACTTAATTCAAGGTAAATGTTATCCAGTTATTTAATGTAGGATACAACATCTTACCTTTATAATATAATGCTTACTATTTTCTTACACAGTAGCCTAAAAAGTGGTCTGGTGGTCTACACTTGGAATCAGTTTTGGACAGCAGGTGGCACAAGTGCACCTTCGTAAAAAAAATTCCAAAGTCTGGTCATGATTTGACTCTGCTGTTGTACCACACAGCATGGCATAAAACTCAGCTTTGGATATACAGCTTTATGTGAGAGTAGTTACCTCTAGAAAGCACAGTTGGAGTTAAGATCCAACTTTCTCAAGACCTACACCCAGACCAAACTAATACCACATCTGGGCCATAGCCACCATAGACAAGAGTGGATCATCAATATATCTTTTAATAAAGTTTCACTTTTGGGGAACCAGTTTTGAATGTTTAGTTACATCCTTATACCAGACCCCCTGAGATCCAGACTAAGATCTGATTTAGTGAACTGAAATGCTGATACAGTAGCCAAGTAGTTTAAAGCCATAGAGGTCTTGTAAATTCCCTGCAGTGGTAAGGATATTGTGTCAATCTGTGCTTGAGGTCATTATTATCTGTAGTTTGTTGGAAATTATTTAGTTAATTAAGAGTAATGACCCACGTACCCACAACAGCATGTTTATATGAGACCAAGACCACAAGACTCTGCTTGAAAGCAGTTGTGACTTCACCTTGAGTAATACAATGTTCCAACACTGATATTTTGCAATTTTCCATTATCATATCCCAGAGCTATGAGGTTCTAACTAGGAACAATGATTATGACATTCATCAATTATATCTTGGCACAGTTGAAATGACGCACAAACCATTCCTGTTGTTTTAGGGTCCACTAATTCCTGTAGGCGAAACAGGTGTATTCCAACTTTTTTTCACCTGCCAGTGACAAATAAAACACTGTGACAATAATGAGTAAATGTAAATGGGTTATGGTGTGACTGACATGAAACAAATCTGTGACCTTTCACCATTTTGTCAAGGATAAAATAAACTACAGTCATTTCATTTTTTTGTAGAGAAGAGAGAACCCATGTTGTAATAGTTACTGATGTTATTAGAAATGTGTCATCACTGTACGCATGTTCAGATGTCATTGGGTGTGAAAGGCCTGTGGAAAGCGGACCTTCAGATCATCCAGTGAAAGTACCAGGACTATTTTAAACTCCTGATCAGCAGTGTTGGGGAAAGTTACTTTTAAAAGTAATGCATTACAATATTGCGTTACTCCATAAAAAAGTAACTAATTACGTTATTTAGTTACTTTTTATGGAAAGTAATGCATTACAATATTGCGTTACTCCATAAAAAAGTAACTAATTACGTTATTTAGTTACTTTTTATGGAAAGTAATGCATTACAATATTGCGTTACTCCATAAAAAAGTAACTAATTACGTTATTTAGTTACTTTTTATGGAAAGTAATGCGTTACTTTACTAGTTACTTGAAAAAAGTAATCTGATTACGTAACTCGCGTTACTTGTAATGCGTTACCCCCAACACTGCTGATCAGTATGCAAAATGTCCAGAAACATTTAATTGATTAGTCTGGATATCAGCTCAAATGGATTGGAAATAAACAGGAAGACAAGACATTTGACCTAGCAATAATTTGAATAACATTTTGCACAAAAATAAATAAATAAAATAATAAACCTGTAGTTTTTTATTATTATTATTTAGCAATAAAAATAACCTGTAAAAAATAGGAACAGAAAACATCTTTGACAGCAAGGTATCAGATTTCTTTTCCTAGTTCCATGGAATATATCAGGAATGATCATTTGACTTTGAGGCAAGATCTGAATATCAAAAGTTTTAGAAAGAATTTTACAAAACATTGGAGAGATGCCACAGTAGCCTGTAGATGCATCAGACAGTTGCAGAGCATCAGGCTTCTGTGCTGTGATGTTTCCAACACTAATTATGAATGATTAATAATGCTTCTATCTCTGTGGTAAATTACGCCCTTGCACTGACACCCGGAAAAAAAGGAACATTCTTTCCCTTAAGGCCTGTCCTCAGGAGGGGAACAGCACTCCTGATGGAATGGTGTAACTTACTGTGAAGTTTCAGAGTAAAATCTTTAGTATCTTACTAGATTACTTATAGTAACTAGAATCTTTCAATTTCAACTTTCTCAGAGAAAGAAGTACAACAGAAGCTTTAGCTTATGTTTTCAAAGTTTTAACAGTTGAAGTGAAGACATTGCAGTTGAGTTTTGTACAATTTGTCATGTACATCAATTTTTTTTGTACCGTTAAGTATAATACACCAGAAAATTGTTTATGCCTGTCACTGTCAAAAAATCTGTGGCACAGGAAATAACCCCTCAAAACAGACTCTAAATATGCAAAGTTCAAAGAAGGGGCATGAAATCAGCCTAAAATGGAAAATGACTTTCAGGACGATTGTGCAAGGTGTAATTCCTCTTTACCTTTTGATGTATTTGGGAAATACCAGAAAATGATCTTTTCACTTCCTGAAACTCTATTATTTTAATTGTAATAAAATGGAATGACACAGGAAAAAAAGTATTGAACTACTGAAATGTGTTTAATACTTTGTACAAAAGCCTTTATTTGTAATGACAGCTTCAAGACGCCTCCTGTAGGAGAAACTAGTCGCATACATTGCTCAGGTGTGATTTTGGCCCATTCTTCCACACAAACAGTCTTCAAATCTTGAAGGTCCCATGGGCCTGTTCTATGAACTCTAATCTTTAGTTCTTTCCATAGATTTTCTACTGGATTCAAGTCAGGTGATTGGCTGGGCCACTCTAGCGGCTTTATTTTCTTTTTCTAAAACCAATCGAGAGTTTCCTTGGCTGTGTTTGGGATCATTGTCTTGCTGAAATGTCCACCCTTGTTTCATCATAAACCACTGCTACTGTAGGTGTTGGGACTGAACCAGCTAATATTAATTTCCCAGGATTGCTTTACTGATAGATTTCAACTGGTGTCTTGGTTTTCCATGCCTTTTTTGCACCTCCCTTTCTTCACGTGTTCAATAATTTTTCCCTGTGTCATTCCATTTTATTACACATAACTTAATTTCTGAACTTATTTTATTTTATTTTTTTGTATGTAAGGATTACTTGGGTCGTTACCGACATCTGGTGAAAATTTCATGTCAACAGCATCTTTATAAATATATTTTCTGAGAAAAATGGTGATGCGTTCAATATTTATTTTACCCGCTGTATATATATATTAACTAAACAGGTCAAATGTATGTAATCTTCAGGTGTGGTTTTGTTTCATGTTGCAAGTGTATATTCTCTGAAAAATAATTCTTTAAAATGTTCCTTTTAACCACAGCATTTTTTCTGTTGTTTGTTTTAGTTTATATGAAGCACATTCAGATCACACCTCAGAAATGAAAACATATTTTACATATGAGTAAGTCAAAAGCTCTCCAAATAATACAAAATTAGCTTGCAGTATGTGACAGCAGCCACCTGTTTTATAGCGTCAGTGAAGACCTGTTATGATCATTTTAATTAAGCAATATCTGTACATTGCTTTTGCGTCATGATCTTGAAATTAGGTTTATGTGACACAATTATTAGGAACATATACTGTAGTTCTATTTAAACATATAGTTCATCCACAATTGGAAACATGACTGACTCAGAATGAGTTATTCTGAAGACTGTGCAGTGTCATTTCTCTCCATGAATTTACTATTAATAGAGACTGCAACTTTAAAGCTTCACAAAGGATGCAAAAGCACAGAATACAGTAATTAAAGTGGCCTATATAACTTGTGCGCTGTATTCAAAGTCTTCTAAATGATGTGATATTATTAGTTTTCAGTAAGTAACAACTTCAGTTTCTTGGAAACAGACAAACAAACAAGACAAAAAATGAACAGTACAATTCTTCATAATTTTCTTATTATGTAACACATGAAGAAAGAAAGTGGGTTTGGAACAAAACAAGGGTGTTACTTTAGTGCATTTCATAGGGAAGACAAAAAATATTTTTTTTCTCCTGGACATCAGTCAGATTAAATGGAGCTTAGGTCTCCTGCTTCACTGATTTTTCTCCTAAAAAAGATCTCTCATGTGTCTCTTTAGCAATGTCACAATCTGTGCTCAGATTATAAAAGACCAATCTTTAAATATGAACACATTTCTCATCCAGCATCTCCAGGACCATTTTTTCTTGTTCTATTTTTAGCAAATTCTGAGAAACATTTATTTTATTAAACATATCTCATAACCCCATAAAGTCGCCTGAGACTCTTTGAAAGTTTGAGTAAAATGTATTCCTCTGGTATGGTATATAATACTTCATCATTTATCAGTCAGTTCTTTCTTTGTTGTATTGAAACAAGCTAGCATACATGCAATTGCTAATCTTAATGTTAATACTAAATTAACCTCTCTCCCACCCACTTTAACAGCAGAAACTATCATATTTCATTATGCACACATTTTGTAAAAGTTTTCCTGATTGTTCCTATTGAATTTCTCAGAGACTCATTATGAGTGAGAATTTCCACAGCACAGATAGCCTACAGCAGATAAGCATCAAGCAGCAGTGTAAACATAGCATAAACAAAACATAACTTGAATTTCACTAAACTAGACAATTTTTTAAGGGCACAGTGTATTATGATTCTTCATATGCTTTCATGGCCCTATGATCCTTCCTATGCCTTTATGATACTGTGTGTGTGTGTGTGTGTGTGTGTGTGTGTGCGTGCACACACTCAGAGGGTTATTCAGACTAGCTGACAGACCAGTTGTCGGCACTTCATCCCTCTAATAAGTCAGGCATTTCTAAAACTCTACCTGTATTCATGCTACCTGCAGGCTCATACTTCAATGGCACTTTCTTTACAGCCTCTGTCATTTGAAATTCAGCAAGACAACAACTTAAATGCAATGTTTTCTTCATGTTATGCTGGCTGATATGACTCCAGTTTCACTTAAATTTACAACTGAAAGGCTTTTACAAAAAATTACAACTGAAATCTTTGAATCTGAAGTTAATAATTTGAGAAATTAATCATTTTAACCTTCATTTATTAATACAAATAATTTTCTTATGCAAATTTGCTGAACCGAGTTTATATCTTCATCAGAACAACTTGCTCACCGAATGGATCCTCTGCAGTAAATGGGTGCCGTCAGAATGAGAGTCCAAACAGCTGATAAAAACATCACAAAAACCCACAAGTAATTTACACAACTTCAGACCATCAGTCTTGTGAAAAGTTGCATAAGAAACAAGTCCATCATTAAGATATTTTTTAACTTTAAATCACTGCTTCTGATCAAAATACCAGAGTCCGTAATCCATAATAATCCTTCCTCCAGTGAAAATGTCCATCCTATTTTGTTCTCTCCGACATTTGTTTAGAACCGTTCTAGACTGTTTTTGCTTTTAAACGGAGCAGCTTTTCACTTCACAAGGTGGACTGGAGTTGTGTAGATTATTTGTGGATTATTGTGATGTTTTTATCAGCTCTCATTCTGACGGCACCCATTCACTGCAGAGGATCCATTGGTGAACAAGTGATGTAATGCTAAATTTCTCCAAATTTGTTCAGATGAAGAAAAAACTCATCTACATCTTGGATGGCCTGAGGATGAGTAAATTGTCAGCAAACTTGCATTTTTTGTGTAAAGTATTCCTTTCAGTCTCTCTGTATGAAACACCTTGATTTCAGCACCCACATGAAACAAGACTTTTTTAGCAGCAGGCCATCAATATGCTTTATATAATTGTAATATTTAATTTAATGTTTTTTTTTTTATATTATTTGCTTTTAGTTCTATTTATTTCTTTGTTTAAATATAAATTATTCAAAATAGATCATTATTCGTCATAGACCTTATGGGGCCATGCAAATGAGTTAGTCACAGTTGAGAGGTTCTACACAGACTCATAAAATTCATCTTCTCTTTTAATGTCACTTCTTCTGTCTTGTCATATGTGGGTGGCTGTCTTTAAAATCCCCTCCAGCACAAAAACGTTAGTTACAGACCAAAGGTAATGAAAACTTCCCTCGGTTCTACACAGACTCATAAAATTCATCTTCTCTTTTAATGTCACTTCTTCTGTTTTGTCATATGTGGGTGGCTGTCTTTAAAATCCCCTCCAGCACAAAAACGTTAGTTACAGACCAAAGGTAATGAAAACTTCCCTGACATAAGGGCTTTTGAAATAGCAAATAAACTCAGTCCTGTTTCATTAGTCAAGAATGCGTGAACGTTAGCGTTTGCAGCAGCGATGATGAAAACGAAGCTAGCTGCTCCATGCCACTCTATTTTTGGCCTTCACATTTTACTCCGGAAGCGAGTTTCTGGCGATACCTGATTTTTTTGCGATGGAATGAAGGTTCGTTAGAAGGTTGTGGTAAGGCAGGCTTTTCCTAAAACTTCCACAGGTTTAGACATGCCTTGGTACGCACTCAAAGGTATTTAAACATTGATCCAAGAGACAACAGTGACAATGACACCTCAGTCCAAATGTGAGCGCAGCCATGAGGGAGAAATGAAGCATAACGCGGCTGTGACTCGCTTAATCAGAATGACAGTCATTAGAGGATAACAGGGCGTAACCATACCTTCTTCATGTGTCATAACATTTGCCTTAGAACACTAATTAAAATGTTCTCATGGCAAGAACGTAAAGGTTTTGTAAAGCCTTATGCATACAAATAATTAGGTGATGAATACACAAAGGTAATGTTGTAATTGAGCACAGTATGACTGTTTGTATAAGACCCTGTAGCACAGTGCAGCACTTCACATTAATTTTATTTTTTCTTTGGTAGAAGGATGCTGCATGCCAACGCAGATATCAAATATAATAACGTCTGCTGAAACAAAATGTGCATAATAATCCCCGTACTGTGTCATATGGGCCTCTGGAGCCTCTGGGTCTCTTATGGGCCTTATTGTAGCTAGTGCATGTTATTCTGCTTAAGAAAACTGTGAGGAATTGTGTTTGATTGGATGTTTTTCATTGTATAAATACTCATCAATGATGCTACTCATGCCTGTGTAAAATATCTATGACCTGCAGTGTTAAAATGAAACCATTTATAGGATTTACCGCTGGCTAAATTTGTAACAATTTCGGGAATCATTATTTTTTGCATATATGTGTGTGTGGATAGATAGATAGATTTTTGAAGTGCAAAGACTAAAAGAGTATTTTGCAAAGACTGAAAATGTAATCTAATAATCTTTTCTTCAATCTAATATTTTAACAGCAAATAATTATTTTTACAGTGTAACAAGTAACACAAGTTACATAATCACATTACGTTTTTATTACATTTGTGTTATTGCTGAATAGTGTTGAACTTTCTTCTACTGCATCATATTCTTAATGCAATTTGTTTGAGCTGCACCCTCTACTGTACAGACATGAATTTACATTTCCTTCCTTTACATTTGTAAAATAACTTTTTATATTAAAAACAAACAAGCAAGCCCTGCCCAGATTTAAAATGTAACTCAAAAGTAATGTGATGCATTACTTTCCATAAAAAGTAAGTAATGTAATTAGTTACTTTTTTAGGGAGTAACGCAATATTGTAATGCATTACTTTTAAAAGTAGCTTTTTATTACTAGTATTAGGTATTACTTTTTTTTTTTGGTAAGAGAATTTATTTAGCATTCATTATTTCAGCATCCCATAAAGGACTAAATAAAAATGTAGAATATCATGCACGGTTTTGACCTTTATATTTCCACGATTACATGTCATATGTGCATGTAAAAGTGTGCTTACGTGCATATGATGATTTCTGGCAGGTTATTTATATGCATGAGTTCATAAATATATTAGGGTTAGGGTTAGATCACAACAACATAAAAATATTTAAAATAAAGCATAAAATAAAATAAAGTATATACATGTGTTATATATATATATATATGAATACATTAAATACATAATTTATTTTGATTGTAAAGTTGCAAAAAGGTTTTTTTAGGAGTAGGATTTAGGTCTGTAATAGACATCTATGGGATGTCCTAACTGGGTAGCTAAGCAAACGTGTGTGTATGTGTTTGATGACTTTTCGAGTGAATTGTCACCCGTCTAGGTCAGTGTTAATGCAATAATGGTTTGTTTGTGCAGACTTGGTGTTAACCGCCTTGTGTGTGTGGTGAAGACAAGAGAGGTTAATCCAGATGGAGAGATGGACATACGGACAGACACACAGGCGCAGGGGAATTGGAGCTTTCCACGATGAGCCCTGACTTTTCAAAGGCCATCACGTTGAACAAAAGGCCCTGTTTCATTTTCTTTCTGTTTGTTTGTCTCTCTTCCTTCATTTTTTCAGCACCTTGTAATCACAGCCTTTGTTAGCATTCGGTTCAGGTTGAACCTGTTGTGTTACTGTGGGCACAAACCAGCACCTTTTACTTCTACCTCCTCCGCTTTACACGTTGGCCCCTTTCTCTCCTTAGCCCCATCCTTTCATTTACAGGAGTGTACTAAAGCCATAATGACATGTGGCATTTGTCTTAGCCGAGTCTCTTCTGTTCTTCAGCAGGTGTCTGAGCAGGTGCATTCTGCATTATTTCACTCCATGAATCACCTTCACTGGTTAATCCACGGAGCTTCACTAGATTATAATCCTCTTCCTAGCCCATTATTATTTGGGATTAAATACAGTGATATACACAGGAAGTCATTAATTAGAATGCATGAAAAGAAACAGTTAAAAAAACATCTAAAGCTTTAGGTAAAAAGTGAGGCGGTCCACATTGAAAATCTAGGTTTTTAAATCGAATTTATAAATTAAAATAAATACACAGTTTGGGGAGTTGGATAAAAAAAGAAGCAAAGAAACATAAAACGAACAGGAAATATTTAGGATTTTTCACTATATCTAGGTTACTGATAAAATGAACAAATCTGTGACATTGATCATGTGACGACAAAACAAAAGGAGGAAATGCAAAATATTACAATAAATATCTGATAATAAATCTTTTTTTTTTTTCTCCATATCATAATTTCACTCAAATAGTTTAAGATAAAATGTGAAATAGATGACATATTATAATTATATATTATTTATGCATTTATAAAGAAATTAAATGTGAAATACAGACATTTTCAGTTTGGACTCCACTGTGTATAAAAATATATTAACAGGAAATAGGAAAAGATGTAAAAATCAACATTTAATGTCTAAAATTTGACAGAACTGTAAAAATGACTAAAAGCAAAAACTAGGTTTATAAAATATATCAGCCTTTGTTGTATGTATTTGTTCAGTGTTTTTCTAACATGTTTGCCATTTTAGAATTAAAAAAAAAAGATTTTTTTGGAATTAGAATGCTTCAAATTAAATGGGTTGAGATGGCATATTTGTTAGCTAATTTTTTTTTTTTTTTTACCAGTGTAAGTATCATTAAGATACTATTGTAGTTTTTTTAAATTTAATTATTATTATGCTTTTGGATTTTAATTTTATGTTTTTATCCTTATAAGTTATTATTTTGTTTTGTTTTGTTTTAAATAGGACCATATAGTTTTTAATAATTTTTATTTCCGTTTTAGATTTTTTAGTTGAAGTTAAACTAAATGAAAGTGCAAAATAAAATAAAATAAATAAAATAAGTTGAAAATTAAAAAATGAAAATAAAATATGTTCTTTAATTTTTAATGATATTATATTAAATTTTTCTCATTTTCTGTTAATATTTATTTCATTTTTCTTTTATTAACGAAAGTATTATTAATAGAAAATAATATTTTATTAAAGATTATTTTATTACTTATAAATATTAAAAATCGTATTACTTTTATTACTTATACGATTACTTTTATAAAAAATTTTTTTTTTATGGTTTCAGTTTTTGTTTTGTGTAACAACCCTGCTTTGTATTTGACATTAATTTACACGGCTTAGAGATAAGTTGTTGATTTTGATTGGTGTCTTTCATTTGTAGTAGATAATTGTGATCATTATATCATTAAGATACTATTGTAGTTTTTTTAAATTTAATTATTATTATGCTTTTGGATTTTAATTTTATGTTTTTATCCTTATAAGTTATTATTTTGTTTTGTTTTGTTTTAAATAGGACCATATAGTTTTAATAATTTTTATTTCCGTTTTAGATTTTTTAGTTGAAGTTAAACTAAATGAAAATGCAAAATAAAATAAAATAAATAAAATAAGTTGAAAATTAAAAAATGAAAATAAAATATGTTCTTTAATTTTTAATTATATTATATTAAATTTTTCTCATTTTCTGTTAATATTTATTTCATTTTTCTTTTATTAACGAAAGTATTATTAATAGAAAATAATATTTTATTAAAGATTATTTTATTACTTATAAATATTAAAAATCGTATTACTTTTATTACTTATACGATTACTTTTATAAAAAATTTTTTTTTTATGGTTTCAGTTTTTGTTTTGTGTAACAACCCTGCTTTGTATTTGACATTAATTTACACGGCTTAGAGATAAGTTGTTGATTTTGATTGGTGTCTTTCATTTGTAGTAGATAATTGTGATCATTATTTCAAATGTTATATAAATGGCAGTGTAATGCAAAAAAAAGCAAAACAGATGTTAAAGCAAAAAATTTTACAACTTTCTCTTGTCTTCTCTAAATGTACTATTAAATGAAACTTTATTTTATTTCATTTTATTATTATTTTTATTCATTATTTTCCTCTTTACAAGGACATCAAACAACATTAAGGATTTCAGTAGTTACTAAATGTACTATTAAATGAAACTTTATTTTATTTCATTTTATTATTATTTTTATTCATTATTTTTCTCTTTACAAGGACATCAAACAACATTAAGGATTTCAGTAGTTACCTGAGCTCTACAAATGAATGGTTTAAAATGCAAATAGAGTTGAGACTTTTGACTTTTGAGATTTTCTGTCTCTCTTCCTCTCACTCTCTCTCCTGTATGTATTGCATTCTCTCTAACAAGACAGGACTTGTAGAGTGAAACTGGGTGAGAGATTTTGTGTTGCACACGTGAGAGGTGTGTGTGCTCTCTAAAGTTAGAACAAAAGTACTTGCAAATTTTGTGTGAGCGGTAGGAGGTGGTGTGGGTAGATTTTAAGGATGCAGTATGTGTGTGTGTGTTTGTAGGGGGCACATGTGCGTGTTATAGGAGTGTTGAAGGCTAGCTGGGTGATGGTTTGGACTTGTTTCCAAGGTTATTTACAATAAGCATGTACGCTAGAGTTTGTATGCGGGGTCTCGACATGTTTCGTTTCTAATGCTGTTCCCAATGTGGTAACAAATCCTGGAAAGCACGGAAACCTCACAATCCCACGGGAACATCTTAACCCATCGAGGGAAAGAATGAAAGGGAGAGAGAGGCAGATGCCTATCACACATACTCTCTGCCTCCCTCTTTCATTTGGTCTAATGAGGGATTGCTTCTTAATTATGCCAATTTTGCTGCCAGTTCCCAGTGAGAATCCCACAGACCATCACAAGAGTTTAGCAAATATTATTCCTCAGCAGCTCTGCTGATAGAAATCGAACGCCACACTAGCACAAACTTTACATGAGACACTAATCTGACATAAGAACAGCATGTGTGTGTGCTGCTTAAATCCACATTCACTCTTTATTCATTTACTCTTTCTTAATTTATATAATTTATGTTTTTCAAAAGACGATGTCAAGAAATGACCAGCTGATAAGCCAGACTTGGAGTGATTCAGTAAATGAAGCTTCTTCCGTTAAAACAATTGCATTTCCTAATGTAAAGATTTATTCATGGCTTAAAAGTGAATTTTGTTGAAATGCGTGATGGCATTTTTCTCTTTTCAAGTTAAGTTATCCGTCGATTAATGTTGAATTAAAAAAAAAACATAATTTTTTTGGAAAATGAATGTTTTGTGAATTGTTTTGCATAAATGCTTGGCATGACATGTTAAATAAACACTCCAAATTGTAAAATGACCCAGTTAACTGAAAATTACTTGTATATTACATGTATCTGTGCAATTTTCATTTATAGTTTATTACTTCCTAGAAAAAAGTAAAAAGTACAAATTAATTGCAAAATAGACCAAAATAGAGGAATTCTGACAAATGTATCATTTCTCGTAAAAACTAGAAAAAGTACACAATAAAATGTTTAAAGGGGTCATATGATGCGATTTCAAGTTTTCCTTTCTCTTTGGAGTGTTACAAGTCTCAAAACCAAAGAGATATTCTTTATCAAAGTTAAGACTCTGCCACACCCCCCTAAAACGGCTCGTTCTAACATGCCCCCACATATCTAGGTCACTATGTGGGAATATTTGCATAATGCGCCCAAATGTTCACGCAAAGAAAGAAGGCGGAGGCCATGGCGGATCCTCCATGACCTTAGCTGGCTCGGCCACCACGGCCACTGGCATATGGCCCCCCCAAAAAATTTTCTTGGGGAAACTTAGGAAATCTGGGGGGCACTCTGGAGGAGCGGGCACTTGAGGGTGCTCTGGAGGAGCGGGCACTGGAGGGCGCTCTGGCGGAGCGGGGCTGGCTAACTCAGGGGAATCAGGAGACGAAGGAGGGCTGGACAGGACCAGCGGAGACGAAGGAGACTCAGGGGACGATGGAGAGCTGGACGGGACCAGCGGAGACGAAGGAGAACTTTCTGGAGCGGATTCTGGGGTGAGAATAGGAGCCGAGAAATCTGGAGGTAGTGCCATGTCCAAGAGCGCTGAGTCAGCGGCGGCCGGCGGGCCTGATGGCGAGCTGGTTCTGGATCAGGGATGGACGCTCTCCAGACACCGGAGGATCCCTTCCCTCCAGCTTAGTCGAGTGGTGTCTGGGAGGTCCACGGGGCGATGGTAATTAGCCCCGATCCAGAACAGCGAGTTGAGCGTGGCGTTGTCCAAAGCCGTCGCTGTGGCGAGCCCGCAGAATTCCCAAGCATACTCCCCGAAACGGGAAGGACCAAATAAGGGCATGGAAACACAGGGAAAACAAAACCGACCATAAACGTGACAATAATATAATATAATGCATATATAATTTATATATAATATATATAGCAATATCATATACAAATCAGCTTTTTTGATGTAGCTTTTTTTTTTCCTTGTTGGTTCAGGAAACAGCTATTGACACAATGTGTCACATTTCTGCTTTTCTGTTACAGCATTAATGGGCAGACAAAATCCCTGGAAGGAAATATGAGACAATTGTATCTTGCAGTATGTCAGTGTGTGTTTTCATACTCAGTGTCCTTCAGTTACGACAGTCACAGTGCAGCCTGAGGAGAAATGTGAAGACGATTGTAACCTCAGATTTGGAGATTTGTGTGTGTGTGTGTGTGTGTGTGTGTGTGAGAATGAAACTGGGATTAGATCTGACCAATAGATATTACAGGTCACGCCTCTACCACCTGTAATTTTACCATTACAATGTGCATGTGTGTCCTGGTCCTTCATGAATCATTCAGAGGGGTTTTGACACTTGACACTTGTTTGGACTCAGAGGAAGTTTGAATGTGCAATCACAATTGAGCTGAATCTTTCAGATCATTGAATCATTTCTCTTCTCAAACACACCTCAAATGCTATCTTGTTGTACATTTTAGACTAAATAGAACACATTTTCTCCAAAAGAGCAACTTGAGAGCATTTTTCACCAAAATCAGATCAAAGCTAAGTGAGATTCACATTTGCATTATGCAATTACTTAGAAGATAATTTATGCAAAGTAATTTACAAATGAGAATAATACAAGCAGAGGTGATTCATCCAAGGAGTAAAACAATAAAAGTAGTGCTACTGTACCAAATTTATAAGATGTGTTTTTGTAGATTGTTTTATCATTCTTCTCATTTAATAGATAAACCAAGCAGTATAGTGCAGAGGAATGTATGACAGACGCCGTGCATTAACAGGTGCACAAAGTGTCTTGTTCTCACATCTCTAAATCTCATCAGCTCTGCACACTCTGTAAATACACTGAAACAGACTGTTTGACACTGATTTTGGTTATTATATTCAGCTCTGATGATGAACAGTTCATATAGCAAATTAATCTCTGATGATGGGATGCTTAAATATCACACAATCATTCAGTAGAATACAAAAGCCTTAAAAATGAGAAAATCTGGGACTCAAAATCTGATTTAAGACTGCACCTCAAGAATCTTTTCGAATACTGTAACATTTAAAACAAATAAACACACTGACATGAAGTGAATAAGACATATTTAAGATTGCAATATTTCTAGTGCTAATTAAGTAATGAAGTAAATTTGTGACATTGTTCCTGTGGCTCATTTTAGACTGTCAGACTGTTAAATCATAATTATCATATACTTTGCCATGTAAAATGTGTTTTCAATTAACAGATGCAAAATTAGAAGCATTTTCAGTGGACTTTTGGGCCTCACTTTATATTTTATTGTATCTGTAGTATAAGTAGTAATTATGAGCTTTGTGACATTCACAATATATTGAGAAATGAATATCAGATTACTTGGATTAAGTATTTTAAATAGTGAATAGGAATGGTTCATGTTTGTTCAGAAATGAATTCATTTTAAAAATGGATTTAAAGCTGTTATGATTGAGAAAACCTGTGTTTGCCATTTTTGTCACACCTTCAGGGATTCAGGGATGGAAGAAGCACAATGGAAACCGTGAAAAGACAAGAGCATGTGATAGGGACCCTCTCATGGCCTCTTGGATGTGGGAAAACTTCTTATATTAATTTCCCATCTTTTTCTTTCTCTATATTTGCTTTCTCCTGCATGTACCTCAGCGATGGTGCATTTACTCTGGTTTCTGAGTGTTAAGCATGGTGTGAAATGATCCCTTTAGAAAAGCTCTTTCCCTGCGTTCTCACTTCCAGCAGAACACAAGACTGTTCACACTTGCTGCTTTAAGTCTGATATTAGATGTGCTCATAAGATCAGCGTAATTCTGTTCAGTCATATGATAATGACAAAGAAAAGCTGCGTGGAGACTTGTTTATTTGCATGCAGGAACCAGGATGGCAAAGTTTTTATTTGAGTATTTAAAAACTCAATCATGAAAGGATAATAGAGATGAGATTGTATGCATTTTTAGTGAGAAACTGACAGTTTTGACAGATGTGCTATATATTAATACAAATCTAGCATGTGTGATATGCACTGTATCTAGCGTAGCTGGCTTTAAATTGCAAATGCAGTGTAACTGCACCCTATAACCACATATCATTAAAGTATATGAAAATTGCATTTGTGTCCAAGAAATCATGCTTATTTACTATAAACCACTAAAGCGTTATCAGCATTCCTGACTTCCTTCCTTACTACTTCTAATCTGTTTCTTCTGCACATTTTTTTGGTTCAAGTCCAAAATGCCCGAGGGTCTGATGTGTGTGCATATGTGAAACTGTGTGGGTGTGTGTGAAGGCAGGCCGCAGAACACGCACCCTTTGTGACACAATGCCAGATACCCCGAGGTCTTAAAACTCCGATTAATAGACACACATAAACACAAGCATGTCTGCTGTATATTAATGCATAAAGATGATATGCAAAGACTGTGCATATCTTATCCAGCTAATTAAACTAAAAAGTATAGAATAATATACTAAAACTTAATTATTCACATTAAGACAAAGAAAAAAAAAGAATAGAAAATAAATATTTTAGAGATTTTACAGGAGCAAAGGCAAGCCTGTATCTGTTTGCATCAGTTACTGTCTGTGATAGAGATGCATATTTGATATGCAGAATTTTTATCTGCAAACCATGCATGTATCCAGCTAACAGGGAACATCTTCTGAATGTTTTGGCGAGGTTCTCTCAAAGTTATGAACAAACATTCTTCCATTATTAATAGTCTTTAATAACGTTAACACAAAAACATTGTTCAATGTTTTTTTTTCTGAAACTCGTTTTAGTTAAACGTTTATCTAACATTTTTAAGTGTTACAACTTTTTTCAGAATAGAGACCATTCAAAAGTAGAGCTCACGTAATGTTTCAAAATTGTTTCCTTACTGTTTGCATAACCAAGAATTTTTTAAAAACATATGAAAATGTTTTGAATGTTCAGATAAAATTCAGAAATAAGTTTTTTAAATAACTTAATGGGAACATTAGTAAAATGTTCTGAGAACATGTTTTGTTAGCTATTTAGACCTTGTAATAAATGTTTTGAGGAAAACAATATTAATTTAATTTGCAACTTGCATTAGAAATAAATGATAAAAATGAAGCATTATACACCTTTAAACATATATGTTTTGGAAAAGCATGGTATGATATGCAGTGGGAAAGTAATTGAATGCAGGTAAATAATTATGACTTCTTGTTTTGTTGTTTTGCAAAATAACATAAAAAAAAGTGGGGGAACACCATAAACACCATGTAGCCAAAACCTCCTTTTTCATTCTGTTAGAGAGAATGACACAACCTTTCATTTGCATGTTAAAACCTTGTTCTTTCACCAGTGTCTTTGGTTTCTGATCCCAAAAAGGATGCATTTCACACCTGTGACTGGAGACTTTCAGTCTTTTATATGAGGTGTTAATGAGTTAACCCCCCACCACCCCCCCTCCAAAACACACTCACACACATGCTGAAGTTTCTCTCCAGCACTGACAGAGTTAAGGGAGGATACACCTGTGCTATCACTTACCTGTCTCAGGCTGGCAGCCAATCAGAGCAAAGAAGCCAACCTGCTAGGTGGATAAATAGAGAGACGATGTGGATAGAAATCAAACCGCTTCATTTATCAGGATACAAACACAGACAAACACATTTGAGAGAAGAGACAAGATTACAAACTAAGGATTTTATCATCACTGTCTGTCAGAGGAGTCATGACCAAGGAGATTGAGTAAGTGTCATCAATTTTGCATTTATTTGCATTAATTTATAATGCTCTAGTTAGGGCTTTCTTTACTTGGCTCTGTTGAACACAAATCCCATTTTGTTACTACAATTGAATTGCGATAATCACTTTCCAAAATCATGAAAATATTATTTTTTATTAACTTAATAATATTATTAACTTATGATAAAAAATAAAAAATTTTTTTGTATTATCCACTGTCTAGACATTTTCAAATGAGCTGTTAATTTAGGACTAAAAAAATCCATTTAGTTTCATATGATTCATGATTTTCTTGTGGGGTGTGCTATAGTTTGCAGTTTCACCGCTGTGAGCTGTCTGTTCCTATTGAGTAATGTCTTTCTCCTCTTCTCCCACTCTCCCTCTGCTCATGTGTAAACGGGCCCCCACATGAATGAGTACATGAAGATAATTTCTGCTGAAAATTGACACCAGGACTCAAACACGCACACTCTGTCTCTTACTCTTTACAGACAGCCTGGTGTAACTATCCTAGGGGCCCGAGTGCACAAACACAGAAACGCATTAGTCTTGTGCTAATGTGTCAGAGGTCGGGGTCTATGTCATTATACAGGTGCCTAGAAAATATTGGTATATCTAGAAAAGTCTGCACAGTTTTAAAAATAAATAAACAGAAAATGCTCATTCATTTAGTGTGCGCACAGGTGCCTAAACTGCTCTGTTTGTATTTTAGCTTCCCATAGCAGACCACCTCATTGCTAATCCTAGTAGTTAGGGAAAGAGCCAAAACAAATCCAACTGTTTGAGGAGTTAGTGATCCTCTTCAAATCCATGTCTTTTGTTTGTGGTGCTTGTGTTAAGATAAATTAAGTTCCTACACTTAGGGTTTGTTTCTGACCGTTGATCCGTTACAAGAGTTTCTGCCCTTAGGAGCACAGATGAGAAGAGAAAGTCAGATTTATCACTGTTTCTTGGCATTTAGTCCTTTTCTTGTATGTTTTGCTCTTTGTGATTGTGGGATTTTCTTGAGCATTATATAGTTTGAAGTCTGGATGAAGAGCATCAGCTCTTGCACCCTGGATTTATTAAAGGCTGTAATTTTGCCACAGAACGTTTTATGTGCACCAGAGGCACATTTCTGTGGCCTTTAAGCTGTTTATCATTTTGCCATATACATGCAAAATCACATGTTGCAGTTCCAGGGAATGCTTGCTAATATCTCCTTCTTTCGCCTAGGGCTCTCATGGTACAACAGAACGAGAGTTTCAACTACTTACGCTATCCAGACAACTACATTATGGACTCTTGGCCTAGCATGGACAGCGGTGACCTCAGCAAGACTAAACCCAGACTGTCTTCAGATGAAGAACTTGCGACTCTAAGCCTCCTCTATGAAGCCTGCAAGGTATTTTTTAAAAATATAAACATAATTATTTCTTAGCATTATTTAATTTGTATTATATACTGAAATAATATTATAAATGTATTATTTTTAAGACCCCTAAAGAGCAGAAGATGACATCATGTGCGCGTGAGAGCAGCATGTACATGGAAAGGTAAGTTTGACCATACACTTTTATGATTTATGAATTAAAATGCTTTCATAGTAAACATACAGTATGGGAGCATATATTGCAAGTATATAGTATAAAAGAGAAGGCAAGATGTAAATATGTCATGACAGTAAGTTATCCAGATGTAAAATGTCACATTTTCTCTATCCAGTATATTGGTAGGTTGAATAATTTAGCTAAAGATTATCTGAGGTCAGAGCTGGTTCAGCTGTTAATCCTCTTCTTCAACCCATCCCAAAAAGGCTGAGTCACTACACAGCACCCTTTTGTGCAAGTGAAAAATTGCTGCCTATAGAGCTTGTTGGTCTCCCCGATGTCAAAGCCTGTCGAGAAACTCAAACAGTGAAAAAAATAAAATCAGCGTTAGGTGGCAAACAGCTCCCGCCCTGTGTTTGGCTTTGCTTTTCATGCAAAGAAAGCTCCATAAAGGTATACTCAGAGTCCTACTCCAACTCTCCTCCAGATAGATACAGGTGAGACTGACTTCTTAACAGTCTGAGCCTTTACAAATCAGATATTATTTTTCTCTTCGCGTTTGTTTTCCTCAATAAAATATATGGTGACTTTACACAAGCTATAAAAAGCAATAGATACTAGTATGTAAAATACTGAGTAATGCCATCGCATAAAAATTCATTTGACTGTTTTTCACAGGAATGACTTTCAGTTTGTTCTTGGTGCCCCACAAGCTTCTCAGCACAAGACAACAAGCTGCCTATAGAGCTTGTTGGTCTCCCCGATGTCAAAGCCTGTCGAGAAACTCAAACAGTGAAAAAAAAAAAATCAGCGTTAGGTGGCAAACAGCTCCCGCCCTGTGTTTGGCTTTGCTTTTCATGCAAAGAAAGCTCCATAAACAATGCAGAGATTGAACAAAGCTTCTATTGACTTGAACTCTTTTTCATCAGTTTAGGCAGCTAACAGTTAACCTTGCGTGAATAACATTAATGATGGAGTACCATAAAAAATTGGTCACAATTTGTGCTGTCATTTATCTCTCAGGACAGTGAATAGCTCTTCCCCTGAGCTGGCCACGCTGGAGAACGCTCACATCATGAAGCTGCTTTCTGAAAGCATTTCCTCCAGTCACTCAAAGCAAGCATTACTGAGCACTGACAGCTACACCGGGGACAACTTGTACCCCCTCTTGCACCCAACACAGAAATCATGGCCATCTGACCAACCCTTCCTGGAGACGACCCCTGAGGTTTGCAGAGCATTTTAAAACACATTTACAATATAAAATATATTAATGTCATTTTTTTGTTGTAATTTCTGAGCCATACCAACAGATCCTAAAAAATATGCCATGAATGCCTGAAACAGTTAGTAATTACCATCAATTTATGACACTTCTGTTTGTTTTCTTCAAAAAAAAAAAAAACAGCCTCTAGCCTACAGCACGTTTGTGGGACAAACAAGCCCAGTATACTCAGAGTCCTACTCCAACTCTCCTCCAGATAGATACAGGTGAGACTGGCTTCTTAACAGTCTGAGCCTTTACAAATCAGATATTTTTTTTCTCTTCGCGTTTGTTTTCCTCAATAAAATATATGTAATATATAAATTTACACAAGCTATAAAAAGCAATAGATACTAGTATGTAAAATACTGAGTAATGCCATCGCATAAAAATTCATTTGACTGTTTTTCACAGGAATGACTTTCAGTTTGTTCTTGGTGCCCCACAAGCTTCTCAGCACAAGACAACAGAAATACCCACGGTGTACCTCAACAAGGGGCAGTTTTACCCCATCACACTGCAGGGAGTGGACAGCACTGCTGGGGTGCCATGCAGCAAAGTAAAAGTAAGTTATACTTTCATAGAGCCAAATAATGTAAATAAAGGACAAAATTCATGCTTGCCATATATTTGTTCCAAAGAGAAAGAGTTGCTAGTTACTTAGACATCCTTTGAGAAATTTCAACATTTTGTCATTTAGTAACCATGACGTACAACAGAAGCTTTGGAGGAAGTTTCCTAAAACTTCCAAACTCATATGCCCTTGCATATTCTAGGTGTGACAGATTGGCTGTTTTGTAAGCGCATACACTGCTATGGTCAGTGACAAAGCAAAGAGAAAGAGCATTAGTGTGGTGACATACAACATCGCTTGGTAAACGACAAAAAGACCTACAGGGAGTCCTACAGGCAGTCACTACTCTCTAAAAAACACAAAGTAACAGGTTCTGATAATGCTCCTTTTTTCTTCCTTTATTTCTCTCAGACGGTGATCATGGCTGTGTTTGAGAATGACAAGAGTCCTGAGATGCAGCTGAAGTACTGGAACCACTGGCACGCTCGACAGCCTACCGTTAAACAGAGAGTCATTGATATCGGTGCGTTCCTCACTATCACTCTAAGCATAAACATCAGGTATATAATCATAATTAGAATGAATGAATTCTGGAAAACAAGACAATACTGATTATGAAAATGAAGAATGTTTTTATTATATACCGGTAACTATGGCTGCACCCATCATTAGATTTAAAGTGAGATGTCATTTGGTTTTGATTGATGTGTGTTTCATATCATACAATTTATATTAATAAATTCTTCTTTATTGACACTCAGCTGACTACAAGGAAGTTTTCAGTGGAGTGAGTAACGTGGAAGAGGTGGCTTTCAACGCACTCTCCTTTATCTGGAACACCAATGAAGAAGCAAAGGTACAAGCACAAACACAAAGATCCACCTGTCACTTGTTTTTGTGGGGTTGAAGTGATGGGTTGAAAGGAGGATCATTTAGAGGAGTGTCAGAGAGCAGTGGTATCTACGGTATGCGGCCTCCTCAGGCACCTGTCATCATAGGGAATAAAAAAGAAAGAAAGAGGGAGGGAAGGAAGCAAGGAAGGAGAGAAAGAGAAATAGGGCACATTTCAGCATGCCCCGAGGGTAGTGATGGGTGGGACAACGAAACTCACAGCAGGTGGAGCAGAGACAGAAAGAAAGAATACAATCACTGTAACGCACTTTTATTGATTAACAGCAATGTTACAAGACATATTTAAGAGTTGCGTATTTTTTAGCTAATAATCGGAATAAACAATTCTTCCACCAAGTAAAATAATTCATTAGTCTAGCATCTAACAATATCCTGTTGCCAAGCAATATAGCAACAATACATTTTATAGATCAGAATTTGAATTCAAATATTCCAACTGTTAACTGTTATTCAACCTTGTTGTGCTAAATGAATCAGCAGCTATGAGGAACGAGGAAGAAATGTTTGGAAATCAGCACCGGTTCACTCATTTATTCATTAATCATCATCATATTTAGGTGATTGTTTTTTATTGTTGTTTTACCTCCAGTTCCAACATGTTGGATCTCGCCATGTTGTTCTTCATATGGACACTCCTTTTCTTTTGAAATGAATTGGAATTATTGAACAATCATTTGTACCATATTTGCAGATGACACATCTAATGTTTCTCATCCCTGACCCTTCCTTTTGTTTGAGACAGTTTTTTTCTATATGAAAAATATATTTTTTTCTATATATTTTTTTCTAAATGTACTACTGTGTCATCTAGTTAAATAACAAATCCCCCTTTCCTGATTTCCAAAATGCTTTCTTGAGATTTCATGTATCATGTATTCATGTTTTTTACAGGTGCATATTGGCATCAATTCTCTGAGCACTGACTTCTCCTCACAGAAGGGGGTCAAAGGTTTTCCTCTGAATCTTCAGATCGACACGTATGATTTCAGCTCAGGGAACAACCGCCTCATTCACAGAGCTGTTTGTCAGATTAAGATCTTCTGCGATAAGGTGAGCCAGTGCCCAACAAATTAAAAAAGTATATATTAAAAAAATAAAAATCCATCTTAAAATATATATCTTCAATAAATATTTAAATAAATATATATTTTACATTTATAAAAATATTTGTATTTATAATAATATAATTCTATTTTATTATCTTTATAAATTAGTTTAAAGAAGCAAAACCCAAAAGAGAATCTTATAACAGCATGAAAAGATGCACACATGCATTTCAAGGCCTAATTAAACCTAAAACATGGATCAGAAACATTAAGTTTCATTATCAGGGTGTGTAGTGGATCTCTGTTGCTAATTTGGCTCATCTTGGACTGTGTCATAAACTGTTAAACAAAACACAGTCCTGACTCACTGTTACCACGACCTACTAAGTTATTTACTTGAAAAGTGTCTGACCTCCGATCTTTTACTGGCACATTTTCAATTACGTGATAACTGTTTTCACTGAAGTAGAAAATAAATAGACACTGAAGTATTTGTGGGTTTTTTCTTTCAGTCTGTCTATCTCTCTTCCGGTGTCTCTCACCCTTACACTGTCTGGTACCTCTATCTTCTGATTCCTATTGATCTCTTTTGTTGAGCTGATCAGATAAATGTCATCAGACCACCGTATCTCCTCATCTCCTTAAAGCCTTTTTGTGTGTTCCACGTTGGCCATAGTTATTAGCTGTTTGACAGTGTATGGGGGAAATGCACGATGGGAAGGTTAGATTTAACACACGTCTGACTGGTTTAGCAGCAGCAGCAGGTGAACTGAGTGCATTACTGCATTGCTGTGGTTTCTCTAGCTGGATCAAATGCATATTTACTACACAGCTGGCATCTAAACTAGACATGAACTCTTGAGTTGTTTACAAGAATGGTTTCAATAGACATAAGTTCTAAAGCATAGTTTTAGGAGTTTAAAAACTCTTTTAATTAACTCGGTTAATTGTTTTATAAGCCGTTCCGATATGCCAGAGCACTTTGTAATTGCTCTGATTCTAAATGTTTTATTGTCCTTGAATGCTTGCAGGGAGCAGAGAGGAAGATGAGAGATGAGGAGAGGAAGAGAAGCAAGAGGAGGACCAAGAATGACTCCAGCAACAATAGTGAGTGCTTTCAGGGATATAATTACAGCCTGAGACTTTCAGAGAACACCCATTACCACCCAGACAAAAGCATAAAGAAAACCCAGTACATATCTTCCCCGTTTGGTGTCCATGTTCTGACCCAACAAGCCACTGAAATGCTATATGGCTACTTAGGATTTCCTCCTAATTTGGCACAAGTCAAAACCAAAACTAGCTTTCAAGCATATATTTTCAACGAAGTGTAAAAGAGGGCTCTCAAACTCAAATTACCTGCGGGCCACTAGCCAAACTGTGTCTTCCACCAGAGTCTGGTTTTCAATAGTCATGCCTTCATTAATTGCTTTGAGTGTTAGATTAAAGCTGTTTGTCTTCTCCTCAGGTTGTAAACAGGCCCTAGTTTCCAGCTCTGTCGGAAAGGACTCTACCTACTTTAAAACTCTAGACGATCACGTCACACAACCTGTTTTATTCATCCCAGAGATGCACTTCAGCACCATGCAGCGCTGTGGCCTGGTACGTCTGTCTTTCACAGACACACACACACACACACACACACACACACAAACACACACACATACACGCTCTTCCCTATATCCTAGGATATGCGGCTTACCGCAGCATTGTTGAGTCATGTTCACCAACACCCCGAGGGCTGAGTGTATGGGAGCAAGAGAGGAAAAGTGTGGGAAAAAATGCAGTGGGAAAGAAGTGGGCTTGGAAAAGAATAAGAGAAAGTGATCTCGAGATCAGACATGCTAACTGGTGCGCTCCTGAGTTTACATGACAGCGAGCGAAACTCACCTGAGGAGGGGACGGCCAGGCTGACTGACACAGGGATTAACCCGTGGGAGCTCAAACACACGCACACACACTTCTGAGGGTGTTGAAGAGATGCTTTTCAGCTGTGTTTATACAGCCTAAGAGAGGAGGGATGGAGGCTGTTCTGACAGGCCTTTTTCCCACAGTCCAGACTAGCGCAAATCTCACTTGTTAGATTTCGACATCATTTCATAACATCAGGCCTTTTTACATATAGTCACAGCCCATATTAGTGACTTTAGCATATTAGTGAAGGATTAGGAAGTCATGCGATCATCATTTTTTTTCATCGATTCATACGTTTTTTTTCTGCATTGTCGCACCTCTTAGTGTTCAAGATGTCACTGTGATAAAGTTGTTATCATCTTATTCATCAGCGTGCGAACATGCAAGAGACAGGAAACTAAGCGCCATTTTAACAATCTTGATTTTATCTGTTTGTTATTGTCCAGGTGCCCCCTGTTAGCCTGGAGGAAAGCGACAGGACATCGCTGAAACGTATCAACTGCTACGCAGACAGCGGCGACCAGAGTAGCTCTCCGCCGAGCAAACAAGCCCGCCGAGACGAGCAACAGAGAGGTATGGAAGACTCAAGATTAATTTAGAAATGCAGAAGCCTGGGAACATATCAATTTGTGATACAAATCACAGTCCCACAGTGTTTTAATGCTAAATTCTTTATTCTCAGTTCTCCTGTATGTCAGGCGAGAGACTGAGGAAGTATTCGATGCCCTCATGTTGAACACGCCAACCCTTAAGGGCCTGAGAGAAGCGGTGAGTTTTCCACCTCTCTTTCCGTTCCACATATTTGCGAAGATCTCACCTCGAAGAGGAATTGTACCTAAAATGTGACTCATGTCCCCTTTCTGCCTTCTCAGATTTCAGAAAAGTACGGTATGCAAGAAGACACCATTGGGAAAATCTTCAAGAAGTGCAAAAGAGGGTGAGTGAGATATTTCCAAGCTAAACTCCATTGGGCGAAAACGTTTGGGGAGCTATGACGAAGTCACGAACACAGATAGAGAGATGTCGAAATGCTCTTTCACAGAGATGAACGACTGTTAAACCCTTTTCTTATAATCTGAGCTCTATCTCAACAAGCTGCCAGGAAGCAAAGCCGACAGACCGGGTTGACGGGAGATCTATAGCGTTTGGAATGTGATGATTGCTGCTCCCCTTCAAAAAAAAAAAAAGAGGGTGAATTAAAAGCAAAGCAAAAGAAGGAAGACAAGATGATTTCAACATAGGTAGACTCATCTGACTGTGCTGTATTTATTGTATTTTTTCGTGGTTTATGAAGCTCAGATAGAAACCGTATAGATGAGGGATGTGCAGGAAGGCGGCACTGGTGTCTACGTGCAACCTAACGAGCCCGGGCTCTAGAAAAACACAATTGATCTCTTTGGTTGGTGATCACCCATGACACCATGTAGACATTTGCGCTTACCTGTTCAATCATCCATTTCAGAACATGTGTGGGAATAACTCACCTCAGTGCATCATAAAGTATAAGGCATTAAAGTAAAGCATATAATTGTATGACCATATTTCACATCCTGCTGGAGAGTTTAAGGAGCGTTTGACCCACATAGGTCAAAGAAACATGTCCAGGACTCTATTAAAGGCGTTTTATCTTAATCATCCTAGCCTAGAGCTGTGTAACTTGGAGCTCAACTTTCCTCAGGCTGTTAGCTGATGATATGGCTGAGGGATAGGGACAGGTCGGGCCGCATTCTCGCTCGTTCTCTCGCCCCAATCTTTAATCAGCCTCCCTCCACCCTCAGGGCTGGGAGAGCTGGCATGACCTCGCAGTTAGTCTGTCATACACCCGCACAATATATACATGTTGGCCGGTAGAGACAACTGTTGTGTCAAATAATTGTTTGCGTAAGTCATGAGATAAGGATTTGTATTTTTAAAGATCTAAATCAGGGTCTGCCCTTAGGGAAGGAATGATGAATGCTTTAGAAGATTGTACAGGAATGCTTAATGTTTCTTTCAGCAGTTGCTAGGGCACAGTTCATCTGTACGTCAGTCAGTGTCACTCAACATAGTCATAATGACTAAAACAAATAATTGTGTAGTAATGCGCAAATGTCAATGAGCAGGTGTTGGAATTAAAGCGGTATGGTTTTTGTGCAGATGAGAAGCAACTTTTGGAGTTGTGTGTGTTTGGTTCTACAGATACATGATTTAATGTTAATATAACAGATATTGTCCAATTTGGGAGTATTTATAGTGTTTTGGTGTTAAAATATGAATATACTTCATTTTGCATGCTCATTTCCCATACTTTTACATTTAGATTACCTTTGCTGTAATCTTATGCACAATTAAAGTTAATCTTTAATAATAATTAAAAAATGTTTCTTTAATAATATTTTAGCAAATCTCAAAATGAATATCCATTTTTCATACTGTACATTATAATGTTGTGATGCCTAAATGTACTTATAGAATTTAAAATGCTTTGAACTTTGTGAGTTTTATTATTTTTAATTCATTAAAATAGATTAGTATTTTAATATGTCCAATTTGTTGGTTATCAGAGCAATGTATGAGCCAGAATATTAACAAGAATTTCTATAACTTATTCTTTCTTTCTAATGAACAGGATCTTTGTGAACATGGATGACAACATCATCAAGCATTACAGCAACCACTCTGCCTTCCTCATCGAGATCACTGAAGTCATGATCAACCACTTCCAGATCACACTTATGGAGTTATAAATGACATAATCAACTAGTGACACCACACCTGGTGCTGCTGCTGGCAGCTTCTTTCTGCTCTTTCGATCCAAAAGCATGACTATGAGCCAGATTCTGCAGTCGCTATGGAAACAGCTCACCTGCCAGTTCCAACATTTTCAGTTTTAACAAGACATATCAAAACTAAACAGTGTAAATACCATTTTCCACTTTTGTACCTTTTTTTATTATTTTATCTACAATAATTTTATAACACGAGCAATTATGATCAACAAGGTACATGTTCTGTAAATATTAATTGTAAATAGACATAATTATCATAATGTTGTGTGTTGACGTGATTTTAAAAGAGTTATATGTTGTTATTTCAATGATAAACTTGCCTTTTTGGACGCTGCCTCTTTGCTGCTTATAGTAGGCCCATCATTTCTAGGACAGGATGTGAGGCGTTTGTATTGCTTTATGCTCTGATGGTGGTTCGCATGTTTATTAATCTTGCCGCGTGTTACTTCAGCATACTTCCAGTCAGGGTGCTGTAACTATCAGCCTTTTAGTTTCACATCTGGAACACTCCACAAACACACACAAGTGTTTTAGACCTTCAAGTCGCACATTTCCACCCTTAAAGAGCCGCATATTTGTCAGTGTTTCGATCACATTTTGAAAACTGGCTCCACACATTTCGAATCTGTGTGGCTGTAACGGTTGTCAGGACAACCGGCCTTTTTGTCCTCTTGACATTTAGACAAGAAAGTTCGGACGAACCACTGCAATGTCGAACTTGCCCAAATATCAGATTAAATAACGGTGACTTTTCATTTTGTGGATTTTGCGTCACAAAATTTGTACATTTCAAATTCTTTTTATTGCTTTCGAACAATACTGATATACTAAAGCTGTGTTTTCCTTTTTTACTGCCTCTGCTTTTATATGGAAAATAAAATCCAAAATCCATAATATTTTCAAGTGTTTTTTTATTGTTTCAAGACATTTCCTTGCTTAAATCATTTACAGCTGTTAAACTGTATGGCCCACAACTTAGTAGGTCGCACACAAACTGCGATTGATGAAGTCAGAAATATTAAAAATAAAGTGCAATTACTCATATTTAAGTTCATTAATAGGCATTACCCTCGCAAAAACATGGTTTTATTATAGTAAAGTGTAGTAACCATGTTTTTTTTGGCGTATTGATCACCATTTGTACAACCACAGATTTAGGCTAAATATGGTATAGGCTAAACTAAACTATGGTTAGTGTAGCAAAACCATGGTTAATTTGTGGTTACCATGTTTTAAATATAGTAACCATGTTTTGTTTTTGTTTTGTTTTTATTTGTAGGCTAGTAAAACCATAGTTATTTTTTTGTAAGGGAACTTACACTTACCTGTTTCACATGATGCAAGTGTGTCGCAGATCACAGAATTTCCCATGCTTAGATCTCTGCCACAATTCTGTGGAGAAAATGTTCGTTTCGCAAAGAAAAAAGTATTTTGAGCACACGAAAATCAATTTTGCATTTAAAATAAGTTTTTGGATGTGCGCAGACCTTCTCTTTTGCGCGTGCAATGTTTCACTAGCTTGCTCCCTTGATGCCCGCCCTCAGTGCTCTCTAAATGCCAATGGCTCGCTTGTTCAACACAACCCAGCGTTACAATATGCCATAATTCCAGCCAATCAGAGACGCGGCTGCTAAATTCTGATTAGCTGCCTTGACAACCATTCACAACATTTCTTGCATTATCACGACAGCAGAAGAGGAATAATACAGTGCATGCATGCATAATTATTATGCAAGTTGATATTCTGATTATATTTTTTTCCAAGCACATTTTACCAATTCCAAACAACATCAATCTTAATAACTACTATTAATCTTGTATTTAATCACTTATATTCTATATATTATTGTTCATGAAGGCTGGAAGTGAAAAACGCCTTATATTCAGGTGTGCATAATTATTAAGCAGGTTATCTTCTTTATGCATGCACTGTATTTTTCCTCTTCTGCTGTCGAGGTAATGCAAGGAATGTTGTTATTGGTTGTCAAGGCAGCCAATCAGAATTTAGCAGCCGCGTCTCTGATTGACTGGAATTATGGCATATTGTAACGCTGGGCAAGCGAGCCGTTGGCATTTAGCGAGCACAGAGGGCGGGCATCAGGTGAGCAAGCTAGTGGAACGTTGCACGCGCAAAAGAGAAAGTTCGCGCGCGTGCAAAACGCACTTTTGCCCGCTCAAAATATGATCTTTCGCGTGCAGAATTGTGGCAGAGATGTAATCCCATAGTGCTGCACGCATGCTTCTTGAGAAAACAAACATACAGCGCAGCCTGTGTGTTCTGATTCAAGCACTTGACTCTCATGAATCTTTTAACAAATTGAGCCCAAAGACATAAGAGTTATCTGTTCGAATCAGTATAACGAATCCTTCATTGAACGAACACACCGAAACCGTCAGAGCCGCCACTGAACATGCCTCATTGAATTGATTCCGTGTCAATGGGTCAATATTTTAAAGGGGTCATCGGATGCAAAATTCACTTTTGTTGTTGTTTGAACATGTGTGTTGGAAGTGTGTGTAAACATCCATCCTATAATGATAAAAATGCACCCACTGTTTTTAAAAAAAAATCCCTATTTTAAAATCCCCTTTCTCAAATCAGACTGTTCTGAGATTCCTGTCAGAATGACGTAGTTCTGAACAGGCCACTCCCACAATAGTTGATTGACTGTGAGCTGTCATCAGTCCGCCATAGTGTCGACTCCAGTGCAGGGGAAGACAAGAATGTCTCCGATTAAGCGATTGAGGTGTTTTGTTGTTGGATGTAATGAACATAGCAGTCGTCATTTACTCCCTACATCTGAGCTGCTGAAGACACAGTGGATTACTTTTGTTTGTGAAGGGAATGCGCCGATCCCCGATCTGCCTAAATGCGTCTATGTTCGCGCGAATCATTCGTGATCGAGCTTCATCTACACAAGAAGTGAGTATACATTTTTTTATGAATCTTTGCAAATCGCCTTTCCTAATATGTGCTAGTTAGCAAGTTTCGCGGCTAAAGTAAACAGTACTGCTCGTCACCCACAGAAGAGAGGGGCGGTGTGAGCAGAGCTCATTAGCATTTAAAGCAACATGGACTAGAATTGCTTGCTAAAAACAGAGCACATTTTGACAGGGTAAAAAAGGTGTTTTTACACTACCATTGAGAAATTTTAACCAAAGTATGTTATAGACTTTTCAAGACCCTAAAGAATCATGTCAACTTATATCAAATGGGCATCCGATGACCCCTTTAATAGTTAGCTATAGGCTGCTCTTTCTGTACCACCAAGAAAGCAACAAATATTTTGTTTATAATTAATGAAATTAAATTTTGTCACTTGACTATAAATGGCTGTCATCTCAATACATTTAATGAAAGTGTGTTTTCCTTAATTGTCATTTCATTTGAATATCAGCATTTGAGAGATTTAGTCAGTCGAACACTTTTACAGCTAATTTGCCTGATTGTGTTTCTCTTGAAAATAGTGATCTATGACACTGTATTAGGCCTATGTTGAATATCAAAAGTTTCAGTGTCTTTTTGTTAATGAGGGATTTGTGGAAACATTGATGTTTGTAAATAAAATTTAAAAAAAAAACTTAAAAAATGCAAGATGTGCATTTCAGACACCTTCAATATGTAGGCTACTTCGATCCTTGCATTTTTATTCATAGTGTTGTTATTATGACATATCTACAAAATATGTAAAAATATATTACCTTTTAGATCAAATATTTTCAATATTTTTTCATGTACTTTTTAGATGAATCTCTTTTATTGGGATTCTGCTTTGTCATTGGTTGTTCAATTATTCAACTAAGTTGTCAAAAAAATTTTAATGCATAGCATTAACATTATGCCCATGCTAAACTTAAATCTAAATATGTTATTCTTAAGAGGGCATCTTACCCTATACTTTACAGACATGTCTTTGTTCATGTTTATCTTCATTTTTATAGCACCATATGCCTTGTGGTAATGCAATGAAATCGATCAGTACGCCTAACCAATGTAATTATATGACAAGGACAATAAAATTGAAAAACAACAACAACAAAAAAAGATGCACTTTTTCCTCTATAATACAAAAATATTGTTCAGTTTTTTACCATCACCACAGGACCATTATTTACATTTAGGTTTTATATACCATAATAAAAATTGAAGAGTAGCCTATCAAAGACATAAGTACCTATGTCTGTTCAGGAGTGAGTATATTTGTGCAGCAAATGTTTGGAGGTCAGCGCTCATGTGCATCTACTGATTGACATCTTTCTTCGGGATTTAATAAATATATGTGTCTACATGGCCAAGATGAATACATATGATAGAAGGCAGACTTTTTAAATTCATCTTCTTTTTCTTTCATCAGATCGCCCGGTTCAGCAGGCAGTCTGCATATTGCAGTCAGCACACGTCGGACTTGCTGTTTGTTCTGTGTGTGTGTGTGTGTGTGTGTGTATGTGTGTGTGTCTCTGTTTGAAAGAAGGACGGGGGTATATGGAAAGCTCATACACAAGACTAGAGAAAATCAGAGAGTGCGGGAAAGAGAAAGGACAGAAATCAGAAGGATCCATCTCAGAATTAACAAAGAGAACAGCTGAACGATCATTCATTCTTCTGCAGAGAGGTGAGTGCATGGCATCTCTGTTATGTGTGATTCAAATAGAGAAGCAGATGACTTTTAACATCTCCGGGCGAACGCAAAAACCAGGTCAGGAGAGCAGGTCAATGCACTTGTCTTGCATCTTTGTCTGAGTGGTCTGTGTGGCTAGTTTGCGTGCCACATCCTGTTGATCCTTTTCCTGAAGGAATGAGCTTTTCGTCTTTTTCAATCAAAGCTTGACTACTGTAGTTCCGATCTCACTGTCATGCCGTTTTTCCAGATATTTAATAACTAGTGTGGTTTGAAAAGTGTCAGTGCGAGTAGCCGCATTTTGTTGGTGTGGCAGATTCTGTTGTTTTCATTAATGTACGGGTGACAGTGCGCCCTTTTAAATGTTTGTTTTTGGGTTGCCATGCAACAAAAGTGAGTGGAACAGGAAATTGATGCGATGATAGATGCGGCTGTACTAAGAGCATGCAGTGATTGACCAAACTGTTGAAACATATGCCCACAGCCCTCTCACAGATACGTTTGAAGGTGATATTGTCAACCAATTAGATGATGAAAACACTCCACAGACTTGTTAAAAAATATTGAGTTCGTGCATTAAAAATAGCTGCTTTTTATAGCATCACATCATTCGCAGGGTCTCTTTTGTCCTTGTCTCCTGGAACAGACGTCAGCTCGCTCTCTCAGCTCCCAAACGTCTGGCTTCCTGTCTACGTATAATATCCGTGAACTGTTTCAAAACGTATCCCGTTCACACTATCAGCGACAGCACAACCACACAATTGCGTCAAAAGATGATGTTCAGAGACTAGCACCTGTGGCTGATAGTGCTAGAACCATTTCAGATGTACCACAAAAGACGCAACTGTCCAGGTTACTGTCTCTTAGCAACAGCAGACCATTCACCTCCACTGTGCTGGTTGCCAGGAATGACGATGTTTCTTAGAGCTCAAAGGAGAGAGTCATCGGCTAACAAGACATGCATATACGCACTCTTCCTCTTTCAGATCTAACAGACTGCGAATCCAGGAATGCATTTCCACTGACGGGTGTCTGAGGGGATTTAAATGAAAGAATCTTCTAGAATCTGTGCGAGTGGAATGAGTTTAACTGAAATTTTACTCTTTTCCCCAGGTCTTCGCTGGTGGTTTCAAGCTTAGCATCGTCCTGAAGAGCTACAAAACATAACGTTCATAAACAACATTCATAAAAGTCGACAAAGACGTGATGCACACTCCAGCGTCCATGCTGTTGGGGGTGGTGTTCGCTCCCTTGGGCCTTGTGCTGGTGTTTACTGCAGCGATCACGCCGCAGTGGAGGGAGGGACAGGCGCGGTTGGGTGCGGCAGGGCGTGCCGGAGCAACGGAGCTCCTCCTACTTCGTTCGGACGGCCTATGGGAGAGCTGCCTGCAGGTGGTGCACTCTGAAGTTAAAGAGTGCTGGCCCGTGTCGGGGTCCTACCAGCGGGATGCTCGGGTTCGAATGGTCCAGGGGATGGTGCTGTCATCTCTTTTCCTGTGCGGCGCAGGGATTGTCCTCGCCAGCGTGGGTGTCCGCTGCTGGACTGATATCCCGCTTAGGAGCGTAGCGGCAGCTGGTGGCCTGTTGGTGGTGCTGGCGGGTGTGCTCAGTCTGGCTGCGTTAGGAGTGTACACTCATAATCTTTCAAAGCTGGGGATCGAGGTGGATTCAACCGTATCAGAGACGCAAGGACTCAACGTACACAAGCCACCCCGACTAACGTTACACCCGGCCGGGTCGCTTTATTTCGGGTGGGTGGGAGCTTGGGTACAGGTGCTGGGAGGGGCCGCGCTGCTTTTTGGGTTCAAAAGCATGAAGTGTTCATCCTGCCGTAAGCAGAGACTCAAAGACAGTGCAGAGATGTATGAGGTGAACTGTTAGATGGATGAAGGTGAAGGTGAAGGTGAAGAGACTTATGGTGTTTAAACACACTGGCACATGACTCAATGTAGTGCAGCTGTAGTGTTTATGAATTGGACAAAAAAGACATGGGAAATGATACATGTGATGTTTCTAAAGAGAACTATATAAAAATATGTTGGAAACTGTTAACAGAAGCCTTAAGGCCTGTTCACACCGAGAACTATACTATAAAGACAACTATAACAATAACTCTATATTAGTGACCAGTGTTCGAACTATACCGTGGACTTTGGGAGAGCCCACTTGTTTTTGTTTTTATAATTGGGGGGGGGGTTCGTGCCTCAAAAGGGGGCTTACAATGAATTACAAAGATACATAACAGCTACAAGTGTATGCTCTACTTGCTTTATGCAAGCGCTATATAGGATAAATCACTATACAGGATTTACCCTATTATACTTTATCGACACGAATTGATCGGTGAAACAACAAACAGCCACCCACAAATAGTCTATAAACAAAGCATCAGGCTGTCTTTGAGTTCACATGAACAACGGTTAAAGTTACTCGTCGTCAGGCTACAGAAGAATACCATAATTCCTCCGTTCAATTAGGCCTAAGACATTGAGAGTCACGCAGACCTATAACAACTCAGCCACAACACATAATTGCGAATAACATGCCTTACCTTAACACGGAATCGACCACAGAGTCCAACGTGTATATTTTTTCCATGAATCTTTGAGTTAACATGTACTAAACATGAGTGGAATTTGCACCGCAGCGCCCCCACACCTTGATGCTCAGCCAAAATCATCACAATTAAAAGAACCAAAGACTTAAACTACTTCAGTCTGTGTGCATTGAATTGATTTAACACACGAGTTTCACAATTTGAGTTTTATTACTGAAATAAATGAACTTTTCCACGACATTCTAATTTATTGAGATGCACCTGTAATTCACGATGATCACATTACACAAAATTGAAATTGCACGTCAAAATAACAGTCAATATTTTTTTGAGACCCCCCCAAAATTTCACAAATCACGTTTTCAGGGGAGCCCATGTCTTATTAAGGGGAGCCGAGCTCCCCCTAGCTCCCCCATAGTTCGCACCCTGTTAGCGACCATACCAACAGTCAGGTTAATTCTGATTGTGTCATGAATCTTTCTGAAAGCGATTTCAATGACATCGCTCCTCTGTGTCGTTATCATTATTGCTTTATTGTTTTAAAACTTGATATAGTTATCGTCCTTGGTGTGAACAGGATGTCGGTTCACACAGAACGAGCTTTTGCTTTCTTCTGCGCTTTATAATTTTTTCTGTATTCTACAATTCTATTTATTTACTGTTTTGTTTTTGTCAATTTTTAAAAACACTACTCGAGACATTGCGTTCCTTTTTACTCTCATGCGACGCGCCTCATTTAAACGCAAAGATGTGTTCTATGTGAACGGTCCCTCAGCTGATAAGACATATATTGTAGCCTATGAGTTTTCTATTTCGTGGCAGATTTTACTGTTGATCACGACAGTACTGTATTATTCTTTCCAAAGCTGTCGTAAAATGAAAGCAATGTACTAGTGTCACAAGGCTGTTGGCATTTGTGGCTTTTCCCGCTATTACGATCTTTACTTGATAAATCTTTACGTTGTAAATATATGTAGTTATTGACTGTAATACTATATGTGTTAGACTACTGATTAAATGTTTCAAAGCACTTTTTCCTGCTGCCCATGCCATGTGAAAAGTAAGACTGCTTGTAGTTGTAATAGGCCTATATCATCACACCTGCACAAACTATCTATTGGCTTGTCATGCTAACTAATAATGATTTTACGCAAAACAACTTTTTTGGTTAAATACACAGCCACCTGACCTGTACATTCCCACATCAAAAAGAGATGAGGTCAGAAAACGTCATTAGTTTAAATAAAAATCTTTTTTTGAGACAATCAAATATTCTACTTGTAAAGTTTTAAAAAAAAAATATTTAACAAGTATTTAAACCAATTTCAGTGGAACAGGTGTGGTGAGATTGGCTTTGGCTCTGCATAAACATACAGCAATTGTATACTTTGAATAAACAAGGCAAATGACAAATATAATTCAAATCTCATGTTTCTATTTCTTCTTTCTTTTTTCATAACTCTGTTTATATCGTATAAACAAAAATTAACAGTAACATAAAATAAATTATTATTACATTTTGGGACTTTTTCCTTTCTCTACAGGAGCATGAAGACACAAAAACACCCAAGTCATTTAACACTCACTGTTCTCTTTCTAGAGATGAGTTTGTTGGTTTAGGACAAAAATGTTTGACTTTATAACCAGTTTTTGCCTTGGATAAATAAAAAATAAAAAAACACTATTTGTCTGGTTACATTTTAAAATAGAATAAAAAGAGAGTAAAGCTTCAGAAGCAATAATATATATATAAACACAGCCATTTTATGCATGATTATACACTGTTGGTATAAAAACACTAAAAGACTCAAAGGAACAGGTGACTGGAGTGTGAAACACCTCATGATCAAAACACATGGCGCCACTGTGTGGCAATTCTAGGGAAATGACCACTGCTGGGCATTTAATACAAACTATGCACAATGAGGTATATTTTTTTCCCTCGGGAAATATAGTTATAACTTGTTTTCAGGATCTGCACTGTCATAAATGTTCTACATAATAAAAAGAATACATTCTTATAAAAGCATACTTTCTTGTCTATCTTGTCTGAACATACCAGAAACATTCATAAAATGTTTTTTTCCCTTGGGAAATATAGTTATAACTTGTTTTCAGGATCTGCACTGTCATAAATGTTCTACATAATAAAAAGAATACATTTTTATAAAAGCATACTTTCTTGTCTATCTTGTCTGAACATACCAGAAACATTCATAAAATGTTTCTGACATATTTAGGGAAACCTTTCACACATACCTGACGTAAAAACAAATATTCATATAATTAATCTAAAATATATATTTTAAAAATGACATACAACAGTATATAATCAACATCCTTTAGCAAGTGCCTAAAGTTAGATTTGTTCTTTTGCCAGCATCAGGCAGTTCATCATAAATTCAGTGATAGTTTTTAGTGAATGAACAGCAGAAGTATGAAGTAGTTTTGAAAAGCTCCAGATGATAGATCTTACTTCTGGTAAAACAGCCAGTGCTCTGTCCCAGATGGCTGCAAGTCAGATCCATATATTTATCCCAGCGTTGCACTTTCATTTCTTGTTTTGTTATGTTTTAATAAGAGTACAGGAAGGAAACGGTTGTCATATGTAAAAATAGTTCTCTGTAGTTTTGTCTGTGACTGTGGTATGTGTTTGCATCGGCACCTGTGCCTCTGTAGAAGTGGAGCCTCTGTCATCAGGTGTCTCTGCATCTACCAACTGTTCTCCATCACTCAGATTCAGTGTGCTTGCCTCGTCTTTGGCCGTGGACACTGTGTCTATGCTTGGCGAGTCTGTTTGTTTGTACTGTCTCTCAATGTCCTGCAGCAGCTCTTCATTGAACTTCTTCCATTGATGGAACTTCTGCGGTGAGAACTCAGAGTCCTCCAGGATCTTGTTAATCAGGTGAAGCTCTGCTTCCTTCGCCTAGAAAACACCAGCAGCCAATGAGAAACTAAGAGACCGCTGTGTGCATGACCTACTCTACCTGGCTTCCACAAACTACCAGTCAAAAGTTTTAATGTTTTTGAAAGAGGTCTCTAATCTTCAGCAAGGCTGCATTTATTTGATCAAAACTACAGTAAAAACAGTAATATTTTGAAACTGTATTACAATTTAACACTTCAGTGTTACATGATCCTTCAGAAATCATTCCAATATGCTGATTTGGTGCTCAATTATTATCAATTATATTTGGTGCTCAATTATTAATGATGGTTCTTATTATTAACGTTGCAAACATTTTTTTGGAAACTGATGTTTTTTTCAGAACAGAATTTATTTTAAATAGAATTCTTTTGTAACATTATAAATGTCTTTACAGTCATTTCTTATCAATTTAATGCAGTCTTAATAATAATAAAAGTATTGATTTCTTTTCTTTTCTTACTTTCCCCAAAGACTTGTATGGTAGTGTAGCACAATTTCTACAGATAGAATAAGAAGCACATCTGTTTCAACATGAATAAGGAATGTTTCTCGAGCTCTAAATCAGCATATTAAAATGATTTCTGAAGGATAATGTGACAATGAGATTTTAAAATGTATTAAACTAGAAAACAGATTGTACTAATATCAAATAGGTGCAGTCTTGGTGAGCATAAGAGACTTCTTTTAAAAACATTAACAATTAATTAATTATCAATTAACAATTAATTAATCAATTAACTTTTGACTGGTACTATACTTTAAACTGTCCATCTTTTATGATTGACACGAGTAGGAAATAATAATAATAATAACAACAGTTTATGTTGGGTTGTTAGTGTGTGTGTAAATGCATGTCTTACCTTAAGTGTGCTCTGGAGGGCACGGAGTGTGTGTATCTTCTCATTGATAACAGGGTTTTTGTTGCGTTTGATGAAGGATTTACGTAGCTGGTCGTGAGTCGTTGGCTGATTCTGACCAATCAGAGACACTCCTCCTTTCTTCAGGCTATGAAACATTTCATCCATCTCATCTACTTTTCCTGAGAGACATAGAGAGATTTTGCTTGTTTAGTGAAAGTATTGTTTTTTATTAAAGAACTCATTTTAGCTTTGAAAGGGCTATAAGGATTTAAAGATACAAGATATAAAGAGGCTGATCAAATTTACAATGATCCTTTACCTGCAATATTACTGCCCCCTGCTTGTGAAATGGTTAATGGCTCTGACATCCTGTTCTGCTTTCCCTTTGTTCGAGGAAGTGTGTTTGATTGTGTTTGAGTTTTCTATGACAAAATAAAGAAGAAACTCTGTTAAACATTCTATGTTCTATAGGAAATGTACACAGCCAATTTCCTCGTTTGCATGAAAAATGTATAATTCTGTTTATTGTAAAATTCTGTATTTATTGCAGATGATCCAAGCAGCTCTTTTCCACAAAATAAAGGTGAAGTGGCAATATTCTATGCATTTGAAACTTTTATTACTTTTATTCAGCAAGGACCCATTAAATTGATCAAAAGTGACAGTAAGGACATTTATAATGTCACATTAAAAAAGTATCACAGTTGTCACAAAAATATGAACTAAAAATATTAAGAAATGTTTCTTGAGCATTAAATCAGCTTATTAAAATGATTTCTGAAGGATCATGTGACACTGAAGACTGGAGTAAGGGCTGCTGAAAATCCAGATTTGCCAACACAGAATTAAATTAAATTTTATAATCTATTAAATCATATATTAATATACAAAACAATTATTTAAATGATAAAATATTATATTTCACAAAATTATTGTTTTACTGTATTGATTAAACCCAAAAATAATAAAATCATACAGGTTTGGAACAACATGAGTGTTTGTGCATGTATCTGTTTTCCCTCACTGTATTGACTTTCTTTCGATGGGAAAGTGGTGAACGTGATGATTCCTCCTCAGATTCAGTTTCACTGTAACATTCTGACAACAAAAAAATTTACATTGATAAAGTAGTACGTAAACAGCATACATTCCATGAAAAATATGTTAACACACATACAGTAACGAGGCGTAATAAATACATTTCTGTTGGAATTTGGCATGGCATATTTCCACAGAATTTGGAGCCGTCACAGAACCTTCTTAACTTGACAGTGTAAAGATGCCAGCTATTAAAAATAACTGAATGTGAATGTGTTGTTTTCCTACCTTCTTCACTGTCTGGCTGACTTTGAAAAAATTTCTTATGTTTCTGAATGGCTGTGATTAAGCAATTAATCCATCTGTTGAGACAGAGTGAGAAAGAGAGATCAGAGATCTCCCCAGTTTCCCATTTGCACTCCAGGTGATTTGTATTGTGTTGTATTTAGTGAAGGCCAGTAGGGGGCAGAGGTGACCTGTGAGAAATCCTGAATGTATAAAAACCATGCAATGTGTATGTGTGCTGTAGTACAGAGCAATAATATGCAGGTAAACATGAGGTGGGAGTATTTAAGAGGTTAAACACTTTGGCGTTCACACAATCTCCAGTGCCACGGGCCGACCGACACTTGCTCTATATGTCTGACTCTGAGCGTCTGCTGACTCACTGCTTTAACTGCAGCTCCTCAAGTGCTACTCAAGAGGTCAAAGCCATTGAGATTCATTTTAGAGTTCAGAGCTTTTCATAACGAGGCTAAGATCGACTAGTGCAACCTGGCAACAGAATATCTGGACAATTGTGCCTGAAAATAATGGACCTAAATGGCATGAAACTCTTTAGAAGAGACAAACTGAGTCGCCCGATATTGGTCTAATATTATCATTTGTCAAACGAGTGGCGGAATGATACATGATAGTTAACATAACTGCCCAGGGTTCTCTCCTGAAATCATATCATCAGCTCTATTTTTAGAGGTAACAAGCACCTGAGTTCCACTGGTCATGGGACAAATCATGAAGTGTAAAAGAGAGCTCCAATCTGTAGTGCTATTACATAACGTGCTCCACTCCAAATTACTGCAGAGGCGCCATGCAGTGGCTGTTGAATTAACACTAAAAATTTAATTTAAATTTAAATAAATAACAAATACAAGCCTTTCCTGCTTACAAGCCTTTACCAACCATTACATTAATGGTTCTCAACTAGTTGGCCAATCCCACTAGGGGGCTTCGGCAAGCTGCAGGGAGCCCAAATCAGTCTTAAAATTATTTAAAGGTATAGTTCACCCAGAAATTCTGTCATTAATTACCTCCTGTCGTTCCAAACCCATAAGATCTTCTTTCATCTTTGGAACACAAATTAAGATATTTTAAATGAAATCTGAGAGCTTTCTGACCCTGCATAGACAGCAACGCAACTAACACGTTCAAGGCCCAGAAAGGTAGTAAAGACATTAGGTGCGTTCGACTTGAAGCACGGCTACAGACGGCAGTCAACGAGAGTAGCTTGCAGTCGGGGGCGGAGTTGAAAACGGAGCCGTCAAGCTGGACACTTTCTGCTCCCGTTAGTGACGCTCGCGCGGTGTTTGCATACTCTATCACAGATGAAGTGAATTAAATGCAATATTTGTCAAATATACAGACGTTTCAGAAACGTTTTCATGAGCAACAGACAGTGTTGGGGGTAACGCATTACAAGTAATGCGAGTTACGTAATCAGATTACTTTTTTCAAGTATCACTCACAAAAACAAAACAAAACACAGATTCAGTATTCCTCAAAATGAATAAAAATAATGCTACTCAGAATATGACGCAAACCTGCAATAATTAAATATGTTAAATAACACAAATGTATCTAATCCCATTTTATTAACTAATGTCTTTGCTGCTGACCTTTGATGATCCAGTTTAACCATGCTAATAAGCAAAAATGACTTTAGATAAACTAACAATTGTGCTTCATTGTTTTTTTTATTGCTGAAGAGTGTTGAACCTGCTTCTCCTGTGTTCTACTGTACAGACGTGAATTTACTTTTACTTCAGCCTGAGGTTTATTCATTACACTTTTTGGTGTGAAAGGGCTTTTACATTTGCTATAAATAGAACTTCTTATATTAAAAACAATCAAGCCCTGCTCATATTTAAAAAGTAACGCGAAAGTAACGCAAAAGTAACGTAACGCATTACTTTCCATAAAAAGTAACGAAGTAACGTAATTAGTTTCTTTTTTAGGGAGTAATGCAATATTGTAATGCATTACTTTTAAAAGTAACTTTCCCCAACACTGGCAACAGATAGTTAAAGTTCAACGTAAATATATACTATTTAAATACCAATAAAGTGGGGGAATATATGCGTTCATCAGTGTTTTATGATAAACGTGACTCAATATAACATTGCGACTACAGTAAAAAAGCTTTTACTGTTCTAAAAACACAGATTTGTGGCTATTATTGGAATTGAAAAGGTTAGAATAAACCCGAAACACACGTGATAGTTGTCATGCGGAGAATCTGGCCAATCGTGAAATGGCTGTGTCGTCATCAATGCTCCTGCTGCCGCTCTGGAGAAACTGCAGCGGCTGAGTCAGCCGGCTGCTCTCGAAACGCTCTCGCGGTGCTTTGATGCCACACGTGACAGTGACGTGGCGTCGGCGCCGTCTCAAGTCGGACAAAATTACTAACCGGCATGCACTGCTTCAAGACAAGTCAGATTGCGATCGATCTGCGCAGTGCTGCATGAAGTCGAACGCACCTATTGTTAAAATAGTCCATGTGACATCAGTGGTTACCTTAATTTTATGAAGCTACAAGAATACTTTTTGTGTGCAAAGAAAACAAAAATAATGTCTTTATTCAACAATTTCTTCTCTTCCGTGTCAGTCTTCGCCACACATTTATGAAAGTAACACAATGCATTCTTGTAGCTTCATAAAATTACGGTTGAAACACTGATGTCACATGGACTATTTTAATGATGTCTGACTCCTTACTACCTTTCTGGGCCTTGAACGTGTCAGTTGCGTTGCTGTCTATGCAGAGTCAGAAAGCTCTCGTCTCCTTTTCCTTTCACTCTGTCTTCATGAAAAATTCTACTATCCCACAGAATGTTTATTAACCATTTTTTAAAGGAGCTTTTTAAATAATTAGATGAAGCTGTTTGCTTGCTACCAAAATATTTACCTTACAATTTTTATTCTTGATAATATAAAGATATTCAAAAGATAGTGTAAAAATAAACTCAGCTGTCAGTATATGGAATTTATTCTAAACTCTCCCACACAATATTTGCACTATTTGTGAAGTCAACCTGTGAATTGCTTATGGTTGGCTATGCACACTAAACTTTAAAAAAGTACCTTCACATCACACACTCCACCTTTAAAAATACAATGTCATTGCATCTAACACATCTATTTAAATTCAAAGGTCAAAGCATAATCATTTGCACATGAAGAGAAACTGCAGGTGCGCAGCAAGATCTAATCATTGTGACATTTCACTACTCAGTGACTTTTACAAAATGCTCTCTAAGCTATGAAGTCATGAATGACTGTCGTTTGGATGCAGCAGTAGAGAAAATGCTTGTTTATATGCAGCTGCACTCACTTGCTCATGTCGGTTACATTATCAGCAGCGAAGAAAAAATTCTGGAAGCGCTGGTGGCACATTTTAAATACACTAGAAGATAAAGAGAAAGAGAGAGAAAGAGATCAGATGATAATATCATTAATCTTAGGGCAGAGGCATTAGCAGCTTAATGAAGAAACAAAAACTAATTTGTCATTATGGTGGCAGGTTGTGCTGTTCAGTGTCTGTGAACTGCGGGGGAAGATCTGAGGAATGTAAAGTGTAATTCTGTTATTCACACATCTCCGGCTGACTGCCCTCCTGCCTCTGATACTCTCACAGCCAACCACAAACACAGAGTCCGAGGAGACCGACGACTTCTGTTTCTTTATGACAGTGTGAACACAAACAATCATGCTGAACGGGGTTTAATGTTGTTCAGTCAACAGATACGTTTCCCTTCAAATTTGACTTAGCTGCAAATAATGAATGGGTAACCAGAAGCAGCGTGTTCTGTATAGTGCAGGAGATACTCACTACTTCCTCTTGTGTTCTCCTGCGCTCTCTATATTGTAGCTGCCGATCTTGATTAAGCCCTCCGCCTTCTCCTCCTGCACAAATATATGGGTTTAATAATTATTTAAGTACATCTACATTACCAGATTTTGTTAAGAGATAAAGATGCACAGATATTATAATTCTGGCTAATACAAAGCTGATAATTAGTCTCATGTTATGGATAAATAGCTGATACTAAAATTCTACACTATTTTGTCTCAGTAAGTTAAAGGAATAGTCAACCCCAAAACAAACATAATTCTGTCATAATTTCTATAATCTCTATCATTTTCTTACCATCATATCGTTCCAATCCTGTATGACTTTCTTTTTTCTGGGGAACATGACATTTAATATTTTGAAGAATGCTGGTAAACATACGGTTTCCCATTGACTTCCATTGTGTGGACAAAAAATACAATGGAATTCAATTGGTACCAAAACTGATTTTTTTTACAAACAACAGAAAATGACAGAATTTTCATGTTTGGGTGGACTATCCCTTTAAAAACAAAAGTTTCATTTAAAATACAAAAAGTAAATTTAGGCATCCCAACATTATAATGTACAGTATGAAGTATGGATATTCATTTTAAGATTTGTTAGAGATTATATTTTACAGTTATTTTATGTTTTATAAATGAGCATTAGATGATGAAAAAGGTCATCTAATTTAAAAATAGGAGAAAATAAAAGCACAATTAAATATCTATCGGCCAATAAAAAAAGTAATATCATCCATCCAATATGTTACCAATACATTGTGCAAGCAGGGTTTCATTCAGTTTTACAAAAAAAAAATCTTAATATAATAATTTTAAGATACTAGTAATTGGTTACACAGATTGGCACTTTATAAACTTGTACTAACCTGTTGGCTGGTATACCAATACAGTGTAGGACCTTTCAGGACAAACCAAAATCTCTGCCATTTCTGAGTCATGAAGACATTTGTTTCTTTTCTTTTCTTCCAGAGCCATCCGTCACAGTCTGGGCGGCCAAGTTCACGACAGGACACCCTCCTCCGGCTCAACGCTGTCCGTGTTCCTTAAGTGTTCATATGAATCAGGATAGTGTCATTATTTTGCAATGGATGAAATAAGATGTCCTGGAAAAAATAGTAAATGAACAAATCCATGCCTGACCTTTAGTAGAGCTCTTTTTGTTCTCCTTTTCCTCCTGCGGTAAAAAGAAACGTATAATTACTTTGGGATCACAGGGTTTAAAGAAGACCTTCTGCTGATTTCATCAGAGTTGCCACATTAGAAAGACTTTATTGTGAGATGCCCCAACAGATGCTTCTCAATGACTCATGGCACACTCAAGTTTATCATGCTCAAGGGCACAAGGATGACAAATCATTATAGTACCTCTCCAAAATGGACCTTGCTTTTTGACTATGAAAAAGTGCAAAGTGTACTGAGTTGTATGTCATACCAAATGAATGCTTATAAATGTAATAAATCTTTTTTGTTCTTACTCTTAGTCCTGCCATGTCAGGACAGGAGCTTGTGCTGGCTCGGTTGAGCTCTGAGCTTTGAGGGGATGGACTCCTTTCTGCAAATGAACCTATTTCCAAACTGTTTCGACCTGCACGCAGAGAATCTACAAAAGTGAAGACAGATTGAAACATTTTTTAGAGAGCCTATAAGATGAAATCGGAGCTGTAAATGTCTGTAAGCTAAATAACAAATCTATATGCTCAGCAACAAAGAATACTTAAGAAACTATGGCCGATGAAAAGACTAGCTTAAAATAAAATCAATTAAAGTGCTGCTCCAGGCTATTTTATGCTGCTTAGTACTAATTTAGCTGTAAAGCCATGCTATTGACTAAACAATATTGTATTCTTTCTTCAGAACATTATTGGGCCATAAAATGTCTTCGATATTTTCTGTAAAGTCTGCTGTGACTCTTACCTGCTCCTGGCTTTAAGGTGTTTGGCTGATGTTCATTAGAGCTTTGTTCACTAGAGAGCGCTGATTTCTCCCGTCTGAAATGATGTGTGCCGTCTGATGCTGATCTGTGGTACATAAACACACACACACACACACACATATACACTATATAAGCATATAACACTAACAAATTAATCGAAAAACACAGTCAGCTAAGAGGCCCTTTGCAGCGCAGAAGCAGCTTTAATGCGATGAAAACTGACCCAAACACACATACTATAGTTCATATTCAAATCCAGTTCAACCATGCTATACAGGCACACAGACCTGAGATAGCGGATCGCACGCATGTCCTCACTGTAGCTCACAGAAAACAGTTATGAAACAAGAATTTAGTTTATGAAACACAGGCAGAGAAATGGAGACTTTCACTTCTTATACACAGTAAGTTTACTGTAAAAAAGTAAAATAATGGAAAGCACAGACTCAAAGCTAAGCATTATGGTTTATCTCAGAGAGGCAGACAAAACTATCCTATAATATCCTACCCTATTGTAAAGCCTCTAACTACTATAATATCTTCACCTCGATGTTTTAACAACAAACATGAAATGAGCGACAAGAAATGCCTCTACAGAGCCTGAAAATCATGCAAATTTAGCATCAGAAAAAGCAATATAGTGATTATAGGAGCGTCTGAGGATTTTCAGCGGAGCTGAACTCACCTGAAGGACAGAGAGCGGACTGAAGCTGCCACCCTGCCCAAAAGAGAATGTCTGTTTTTCTCTTCCCCTTCTTCCTCTTCCTCCTCTTTCTGAAAGTAAGGAATTGATGAGATTGATGAGATGTTTGGAAAAACCCAATTTCACCGCAGAGAGTGACTCATGTGGCAAGTGTGTTTTTTTGTGGCAACACATTTTAGGTTTGTGACAATGAGTTCATGAGCACATTTTCATGCCTTGTGAATGGTCGTGGTGAGTTTGTGGCAAGTTTAAGTACTTTTATATGTCTTTTTTCCAGTAAGACTGTGTGCCTGTGTTTGGGTTTATTAAGCAGTACTTTGGGGGCAATAATATATATAAATATATATAGTGCCGTGAAAAGGTTTTTGCCCCCTTCCTGTTTTTTAAGCGAAGTTAAATTTCACTAGCCACACCTAGGCCTGATTACTGCCAGTCCTGTTGAATCAAGAAATCACTTAAAAAGAACCTGCCTGACAAAGTGAAGCATGCTTAAAGAGCAACACATCATGCCACGATCTAAAGAAATTCAAGAACTGATGAGAAACAAAATAGTTGACATGTATCAGTCTGGAAAGGGTTCTAAAGCCATTTCTAAGGCTTTGGGACTCCAGCGAACCACGGATATTATCCACAAATGGAGAAAACTTGGAACAGTGGTGAACCTTCCCAGGTGCGGCCGGCCTACCAAAATTACTCCAAGAGCGCAACGTCGACTCATCCATGAGGTCAAAAAAGCACCCAGAACAACATCTAAAGAACTGCAGGCCTCACTTGCCTCAATTAAGGTCAGTGTTCATGATTCAACAATAAGAAAGAGACTGGGCAAAAACGGCATCTTGCCATGAATTCTGCGCTCTATCAGAAAATCCTGAAGGAGAATGTCCGGCTGTCAGTTTGTGACCTCAAGCTCAAACACACTTGGGTTATGCAGCAGGACAATGGTCCCAAATACACCAGCAATTCCACCTCTGAATGGCTCAAGAAAAACAAAATTAAGGTTTTGGAGTGTCCAAGTCAAAGTCCGGACTTAAATCCAATTGAAATGCTGTGGCATGACCTTAAACCGTCCACAGTCATGCTCGAAAACCCTCCAATGTGGCTGAATTAAAACAATTCTGCAATTGAAACAAAAACTCAAGAAGACAAAAAACAAGAAGAGTGGGCCAAAATTCCTCCACAGCTATGCGATAACTGGCAATAGTTTCACAAACGCTTGATTGCAGTTGTTGCTACAAAGGGTGGCACAACCAGTTATTAGATTTTGGGGGCAATTACTTTTTCAGGTAGTGCCAGGCAGGTTTGGGCAGCTTTTTTCCCTAAATAAATGAAATCATTATTTCAAAAATGCATTTTGTATTTACTCGGGTTATCTTTGTGTAATATTAAAATGTTTGATCTGAATCATTCAAGTGTGACAAATAAGCAAAAAAAAACAACAACAACACAGGAAGGGGTCAAAAACTTTTTCACACCACTGTGTGTGGGTGTATATATATATATATATATATATATAAGTAAATTATAGTATATAATAGTAAATTACTAATCATAAAAGTAAACTTTTGCATATTTAGAAAAAATAAAATAAATTTTTTTATATATATATACATTTTTATTTTATTTTTTCTAAATATGCAAAAGTTTACTTTTATGATTAGTAATTTACTTTAGGCTATATTAAAACAATAGATATCTACAGCACGTCCTCATTTAAACGTGTATACACTGCCATTCAAAAGTTTGTGATCAGTAAGATTTTTAATGCTTTTTAAAGACCGTAATATTGTGAGATTATTAACAAAGTAAGCCTTTACCATCACTTTTTATTAATTTAACACACCCTTGCTGAAATAAAATTAATTTCTTTCAAAACCACAACAAAAAAAGAAAAAATTACCGACCCCAAACATTTAAACGGTTGTGTATATTATTACAAAATATTTCTTTTTTTAAATAAATGCTGTTTTTTTTTTTATTCATCAAAGAATCCTAAAAAAAAATATCACAGGTTCCAAAAAAATATTAAGCAGCAAAAACTGTTTCCAATATGTTCCAGTATAAGCAGTTTTGATAATAAATCAGCATATTAGATTGATTTCTGAACGATCATGTGACACTGAAGACTGGAATAATGATGCTGAAAATTCAGTTTTGCATCACAAGAATAAATTGTGTTTTAAAGTATATTAAAATAGTAAACCAATATTTTAAATTGCAATAATATTTCATAATATTAATGCTTTTTTCTGTATTTTTGAACAAATAAACGCAACTTTGGTGAGCATAAGAGACTTCTTCAAAAAAATATTTAAAATCTTTCTGATCCCAAACTTCTGAACAGTAGTGTATGTCAGGGTTATTATCATTAACTAAAACCATAAAAATCTTCATTACCTGGGGGGAGGGGGGATTAAACTTATTTTATTCCAGCTAGTTCCCAAGGCAACATTTTTCATTTTCATTTAGTGTAAGTTGAAGTACTAAAAATAAGTAAAACTAAAATAATAATAAAAAACTAATAAAAAATGACTTTTAAATATTTAAAAAACTTTAATAGTATTATCAATGATACTAAAACAACACTGAAATGTGCTTGATAACTCGAAAATGAATGTGAAAAAAGTATTGTGTCTGCATTCATCAGTATGCAATGGGTCTGGATCTGTGTGTTTGTCACATCCCCGTGGATCAGTCCCTCAGGGTCACCAACAGACCCAATCACTTTAAAAGCCACATGACTGCTACATCACACACTGTCCTAATGAGTGTTTGCAGTCACAGGAGACTGGAGGGAAGGAAGTTGCTGTTGTCATGACGATGCCCTTAATGCACAACAAGTTCATATGAGAATTAGATTGTCTCTTTCATTTGAAAATGTTTATTTTAGTGTGAATGTCTGAGTCTGCTTGTGTGAGAGAATCTGTAATCATTTCAGTTTCACAAAGAGGAAATGTGTTGCTTATTGAACAAGCACAACCACATGTGACGTGTGAACATGTGACGTCAATAAATCTGTTGCAAAGCAACAGAGACAGAGTAAAATGCTTGCAGCACCTCATATGAGACTCATGTGTTCATTTCTATCTGGTTATTAACACTGTCAAAACACTTTGGCTTTGTTTAGTCAGGCAGACAGCAAAAATCTTGTTTTTTACTGTATCCGATTTCACCAGATTCAAGGCACATACAATACTGATTAGAAATCTGATATTTTTTCATTATTACTACCTGAATGTACATTAATTTATACTCACTCTTTCATCACATAGAGAACTACATGACATTCATTATATAGTGAATAGTAAATTAACAAATGTCACCAAAATGTATTATGTCAACAATTATTTTGAAAATGCTTAAAGTGGCATATGTTGAAGAAAAGGATGAGCCTCTAGTACCTCAGACTTGGCTCGGCTCTCCTTGCGTTTCAGGAACCCTGGAAGCCTCCTCAAAACCAGAGTGACTCCATTTGGATTTTCCTCCAGTTTTTGAACAAGGTTTGTCCGGCTCCAGCCAACCTGAAATAGGATGTATCGTTTACATTGCATGAAATAAATGCATATTTGCATCCAAAATGGTGCTTCTTTTATACCTAATGCTTGTTGCTGCACCTAACTTTGGGTCATTTTCAGAAAACTGTGCTAGATTTTTAAAAATAATTTAATTTAAAATGGCTTTTTAATCTCTTTTTCTTTATTTTAAATAACTATTGTTTTTCTTCTGTGCCTATCAGTAATTGCAGGACACTGGGCCACAAGCTATTACTAATCCAAATTAGTGGACAAAAGACATCGAGTGACTCCATTTGGATTTTCCTCCAGTTTTTGAACAAGGTTTGTCCGGCTCCAGCCAACCTGAAATAGGATGTATCGTTTACATTGCATGAAATAAATGCATATTTGCATCCAAAATGGTGCTTCTTTTATACCTAATGCTTGTTGCTGCACCTAACTTTGGGTCATTTTCAGAAAACTGTGCTAGATTTTTAAAAATAATTTAATTTAAAATGGCTTTTTAATCTCTTTTTCTTTATTTTAAATAACTATTGTTTTTCTTCTGTGCCTATCAGTAATTGCAGGACACTGGGCCACAAGCTATTACTAATCCAAATTAGTGGACAAAAGACATCTGCTCAAATCCAGCAGGCAGGTCATCAAATGGACCGAAGAGTCTTACTGTGCCAACCCGGGGTTCAGTCCCTCTCATTAGAACCTTGGCTAATTTCCTTCCTTACAGCAGTCTTTATGTAAATAACACCAGTATATCACTATTAGTACAGTTAAACATCATTAGCATTAAACAGTTTTCACTTACCACTATCTGTCCGTTGACCTGAATGACTTCATCTCCCGCTAAAATCTTCTCACAGATCTCTGTAGGAGACTGTAAGACAGGATTTATGGTTATGTACAACACAGTGTTCTAAGACACACTACTGAGTAAAAGAGCACAAAAACACTTCTACCAATAATACCAAAGGAATGATTGCAATGGCTTAGAAGGAACCGCCACAAGCAGAAACCTCATGCCCATTCAAACTGGCATGTGCCCCTTTTTGAACCAACTGGATTTTGAATGCAATCTTTAAGATTGGATGATTATTACACTACCATTCAAAACTTCAGGGTCAGAAATATTTAAAAAATAATAAAATAATACTTTATTCTGCAAAGATATGTTATATTGGTCAAAAGTAAAGACTGACAGTAAAGACTTTTATAATATTACAAAATATTTCCAAGTAAAGTAAATGTGGTTCTTTTGAATGAAAGAATCCTTCCACAAAAATATTATGCAGTAAAACTGGTTTCAACATTGAGAATGTTGCATTGATATTAAAGTAATAAATGTTTCTTGACAACCAAATCAGCATTATAATGATTTCTGAAGGATCATGTGACACTGAAGACTGGAAAGTTCAGCTTTGCAATCACATGAATAAATTGCATTTTGCAATATATTAATAGAAAACAGTTATTTTAAATTGTAATATTATTTTAAAATATTACTGTTTTTTTCTGTATTTTTGAACAAATAATTGCAGCCCTGGTGAGCATAAGACACTTCTTTAAAAAAATCCCACCCCCAAACTTTTGAATGGTAACGTATGTTAAAATATTTTTGTTTTTGTGTGCATTAGTGTTTGTGTGTGTGTTTGACTAAATATGGCTCTTTTATTCAACTTTTTTTTAGATGAAACTAAAGGATATGATATCACAACTCCCTCTTCCCCTATTTCTGACCCTAAAGAAAGCAGTTTACGTGGAAGGATAATTTTATCTCATTCTCACGAGTCATAATAGAAAAGAAAAATTAGCAAAAAAATGTGCAAACAATTCAAATCCACGATTCTTGTTTTAAGCGAGTCCAGAAACCTTTAAACTAGCCCACTTTTTCCCTAGGAGGAAGTTAACCTTTTGCTCACTCGGTTATGAGCCAGTTCATTTACGTGTTCATTCACTGCAAACACACCCTCACATATCTCCCAGCAGACAATTTAGACACTAATTTCCCTCCCTAAATAAATACATTAAGAAAACAAAATGATGCTTTTCAATCTTGGTAAAACATATTGAAGCGCTGGGGTACCATCAACCTGTCCTACCTCTGCTGCTGTTCCAGTGACAAAATGATTTCTGGATCCTGAGGTGGTGATCTCAATTCCCTATGTGAAAGAAATAATGTGCATATCAAGCCAAGAATATCTTAAACCTCAGCTAAACTAGAATTCAATGGATTTGACATTGGCTCCTGTAAGCGAGATGAGAATCTGGGCTGGTAATTGGTCCATGAACCCTGCTGGTTTGCTTTAATATTCAGCCCTCCTTCCAGCATTATGACAACAAATTCAAAAGGAGAACTGAGGGAGCATGTTCAGACCGGCACTGGTCAATGAATCGACTGCAGTATCAGATGTCAGCCCAAGTTGGATCTAAATAGTATTGATTGTGCTGGAAATGTGCTGTAAGCACAGAGACCTCCTGCTTAAGAGACAATGAACCTGTATGGTCCAACCTCAGGCTAACTGAATCCATTAGTATCTGTCAGATCAATAATAATCAATCATGTCCAGTTATATACCCTGCCAGATATACCCTGCCAGATACTTACCTGGCAGGGTAGACACCATGATCAAGAAGGTGGTTCACCCAGGGTGAGGCTCGGCCATTGCACTCTGGTTGTGCTGACCCCTGCGAATTCCCCAAATGTGGGAATCTCGACTGCATAATTTATGGTAGTGGGGGACTGAGTTCACGCTCTCTCCTGAATTTTTTTTTTGGGGAAGTCGTGGCCTAATGGTTAGAGAGTCGGACTCGTAACCCAAAGGTTGCGGGTTCGAGTCTTGTACCAGCAGGGATTGTAGGTGGGGGGAGTGAATATACAGCGCTCTCTCCCACCTTCAATACCCCGACTGAGGTGCCCTTGAGCAAGGCACTGAACCCCCAACTGCTCCCGGGTGCCGCAGCATAAATGGCTGCCCACAGCTCCAGGTGTGTGTTCATGGTGTGTGTGTGTTCACTGCTGTGTATGTGCACTTTGGATGGGTTAAATGCAGAGCACTAATTCCAAGTATGGGTCACCATACTTGGCCACATGTCACGTCACTTTCACTTTATTATATTCTCTGAATCTTGCTTTCTCCAAAGCATGCCAAATAGAAACCTAATGAGTTTTCCCACAACCTACCTCTCTCCAGAAAACAGGGGAGGCAGGTCTCATTTGGCAAGAATCACAAGTATTTTTTTATATTTTGACAGACATTCCTTTGTCAATAAACTTCAGTGCACTGAACAGTGTGAAACCCTGCTATTGGATTTCCTTGTATGGTTTGTGGATGACTGCCAATGTAATCATTCATGTTGCATTGTGTGTTTTGGGTCTGATTTGAAGACACACAAAATATAAAGGCCCCAAATTCACTTCAAATATGTCAAAAATTATTTTAAAAAAGACAATGTGAGCCTTCAGAGCATGACTGTTCTTAAACAAACCAGGGCAAATGTAAACCAATCATACAAGTTTTAATTGAACATTTGACCAGTCCACATACACCTTACAGACTTACACCTTTCAAAGTCTCATGTTTACTTCAATGCATTACTTGCCTTTTCCTTGTAATTAAAGGGATAGTTCACCCAAAAATGAAAATTGAAATGCATTACTTGCCTTTTCCTTGTAATTAAAGGGATAGTTCACCCAAAAATGAAAATTGAAATGCATTACTTGCCTTTTCCTTGTAATTAAAGGGATAGTTCACCCAAAAATGAAAATTGAAATGCATTACTTGCCTTTTCCTTGTAATTAAAGGGATAGTTCACCCAAAAATGAAAATGCTTACCCCCAGGGCATCCAAGATGTAGGTGACTTTGTTTCTTCAGTAGAACACAAACGAAGATTTTTAACTCAAACCGTTGCAGTCTGTCAGTCTTATAATGGAAGTGAATGGGAATCACGGCTTTGAGAGTCAAAAAAACATACACAAACAAAACCAAATTAAACCCTGTGGCTCGTGACGATACATTGATGTGTAAAGACACGAAACGATAGGTCTGTGCAAGAAACTGAACAGTATTTATATCGTACTTTACCTCTGATGCACTGCAATGTCTGAACTGTCCTGAGCGCGTCCTCGACAGCCATATCTCTCAAATGGGTTTGAGTTAAAAATCTTCGTTTGTGTTCTACTGAAGAAACAAAGTCACCTACATCTTGGATGCCCTGGGGGTAAGCAGATAAACATAAAATTGTCATTTTTGGGTGAACTATCCCTTTAATTGTGAAATATCTGACTGAATATTGTTTCAAAGCCAGTTTTTTCACAGAGCTACAGAAAGCCACCGAAAAATAGGAAACGCAATTGGACAACAAGGAGAGAGAGGATGAAATAGTAAAAGAATGAACTACTTTAAAGAAATCAAGTTATAAATGATAAGATGCATTACCACTTGATCTCCTGGTGAAGCTGGGACCAGGTCAACACTCTCCAGCTGGGCAGTATGGGTAAGAAGAGGCAACGGAGTAATGGTCAAAATCTCATCACACACTGCTACCAACTGACGACACTAGAGAAAGAGACAGAAAGAAAAAGAAAAAGATTGGTTATTTCTTCTGAAGTAATGAAAATAATTACATATATTATTGGAATATAGAGGATTATGTAGGCTACACTACCATTTAACTGTTTGGTGTCGGTAAGATGTTATTTGGAAGAATACTGCAGTATACACTGCAGTCCCAATGATGAAAGGATGATTCAGAAAACTTTAAATTAAAAGTTAAAATGCCACACTTTTAATATTAAATAAAGTACTGTAACAAATATATAAGCTGTACATTTGCTTACAACCTTATAAGTTCATTACACTAAACTATTGTTACAAGTGAAAATTACTTTCTGTGTAATTGACAGCATATCAGTTAGACCAACTACAGAAAGTTTGTAATTGTTGTGTCACTGAAATGTATTAATATATTCATATGAACATCATAACTGCAATATGCATAAGGCTTGAAAATATAATACAATATTATAATATAATACAGAATAATAATAATATATGACTGCAGTATGTTAATGTAATTTAAAGAATCAAAAGATATGTAGAAAGTAAGAGTGAAAACAGAAGACCCATGATCTCTTACTATAGATATAATGTCCTTCTCCTTTTCAAACACGGCGGTTTCCTACAGGGAAGAGAGAGAGAGAAATGAGAACATTTACTAAAAATGCAAGTGTTTCCACCCACTGAGGATTTTAATCCAGAATTCAGAGATCTACAAACACACATGAGGGGAGTTCACCTAACCCACTCACTCCAGGGCTGATTCAGCTCCTTCACACCTCTCAATGAAACACTTCCTCAAACAGAGTGACACTACACACCGCTAACATACAGCCAGCGACCCGTACAAGACCTAAGCACAAGATTACATGCACACAAGCGCACACTCATATTGATGACTGTACTGAACATGTAGATCACAGTCTAATTAAAGGATTAGGGTGGCCGCTGAGGATCGGTGGCAAGAGAAAAAGCGTTTGAACCAGATTTACTGATGAGCCAGATCTTATGTAACATCCCTAAAGATAAACACTGAATCCCAGACCACCAACAGATTCACTTCAGCCAATACACAACTCACTCAGCCATGAAGTTCAGCACAAATAAAACCAAAACAAATAAGGGCTCATATCCAACCTCAGAGCTGTTTGTATTGGCTAAACGGATTCAGTGTTAGTCCATCTGAGGCATGAAAGTATGCACTTACTGAACTCAGGTATGCGAGAGAGAGGATATGACATGACGCGCAGCTGAAGAATTTTGTGGGAGGTATGTGTGTGTGACACCGTGACTAACTTCTAGTTAATTTAAACAGGTGTGTCACTTCCCCTCATGAGAAATCAACACACACACAAACCTTTAGGCTCACAAAGAGTTTTATTTGAATGCATTCATTTCCAGTGGTCCATTAAAACCTAAGGTTCAGAGCAAAGTAAGAGGTAAACCATCAGTATTGTTAGGGCAAGAATCACTATTACTACTTTTCATATTGCTTGTCAACTTAAGCTTAACATTCAATTATGTATATTATACAGCATGTATTTTATAAATATGTGTGTGTTACATATTTGACCCTGGACCACAAAACCAGTCATAAGGGTCAATTTTTTTGAAATTGAGATTTATACATCATCTGAAAGCTGAATAATGAAGCTTTTCACTGATGTAGGGTTTGTTAGGATAGGACAATATTTGGATATGATGCAACTATTTGAAAAAAAAAAATCAAAATATTGAAAATCGCCTTTACAGTTGTCCTTAGCAATGCATAATACTAATCAAAAATTAAGTTTTGATATATTTACAGTAGAAAATTTACAAAATATTTTCATGGAACATGATCTTTACTTAATATCTTAACGATTTTTGGCACAAAATACAATGTAATTGCTACAAATATACCCCAGCGACTTAAGACTGGTTTTGCAGTCCAGGGTCAAATATATGAAATATATAATATATATATATTTTTTTTATTAATAAATATTGTTTAAAAATAAAATCATGAATTTAATTATTTTTATTTTATTTTATTATTTTTTAAATATTTTATTTTAAATTTTATATTTCTTATATTTTTTATTTTACTTTACTTTACTCTTTACTTTACTTTATAACTGTGGTCAGTGAAAATGTGGCCCAACTGGCTAAACAGGAAAAAACTGTTCGGGGTGGGCTATACTGATGTGGGCCAGTAAGCAACCACTTTACAATGGGTTAAAAAAAACTTGTTATGCTAGCATTGTGGTGACAACTTATGCATTTTCTTCAAAAATGTTGTTTAGAAATAAACCCCTCAGTTCCCCTATAAATACACACACAGTTTGGAGTAAAACAATGAGATCTGACAGAGAGTCGGCGATTCAACACAGCAGTGACTGCTGGGATTCCACTTTAAACGAGAGCAATTATCTGCTTTGTTTGAGGTGATTGGATAAGCATATGGTTGTGCTTCCGAGCAGGTGCTTGGAACTAAGATGTGTCGTTGCCATGGAAACAGATGTAAGCGTAAAAGTGAATGAAATGACAGGATGGAATGATGTGGAAGGTCAAACAGGACACACACTGGTCATGTCTTCAGTGTAATTTAGTGTAATATCTTCTACTGTATATTCACACCCTGTCAAAGAAAACTGCCAGAGTGTATTTTTATAGGTCATTATGGTATAGTTCAAGCACAGGTCAGTCATTACTGTTGATTTGAGAGACATCTCACTGATTTACAACAATAAATCTCATCATAATCACATCCAGGAAAAGCAAGGCTAATCTGAATCAGAAACTACATATATTTTTGCAGAATCACCTGTTATTTTTGTTAGAAATGTCTGCTACCATTTGCATATTTGTGTATTTAATAATTTTTTGAATTCAATTATCCTTTGACCTACAAACAACAGTGTAGCTTTGTCACCACCGGGTTAATATATGCCACCATTTTAAAATCCATTTCACAGGATTTTGCAAAATCCACAAAAATCAGCACCGAAAATAGAAAAAATAATTCAGGGAAACTTAAATACAAATACTTAAAGTTGACATGAAATGAAAATTCACAATATTTTCTACATTTTGAAATGTTATTGTTCTTATTGTAAATTAAGTACCCATGCATTTCATTTTTCTATTTTATTTTTATGAAAATGTCATAATTACTAACTACAGACTTCTCTGTTGAAATATACAGGATTTTCCCAATCATTCAGTCTGCTTAAACCTTTTCTCAACACCAATATCTTAACATACGGTCAACAACCAATGTACGTATATAACAAAGTCCTTGTCCTTATGTTTTCTATTTCAATAATCTATTACACTCGGATATATACCACAATACAGAAGAAAATATCTTTTGCTACTTCTGTTTCATTGCTATTTTGAATGAGGTAAGAATGAGAGAATCTTTTGTCTTTTGATATATGTGACCCTGGACCACAAAACCAGTCATAAGGATAAATTTCTCGAAATTGAGATGCATACATCATCTGAAAGCTGAATAAATAAGCTTTCCATTGATGTATGGTTTGTTAGGGTAGGACAATATTTGGTCGAGATACAACTATTTGAAAATCTGGAATCTGAGGGTGCAAAAAAATCTAAATACAGAGAAAATCCCCTTTAAAGTTGTCCAAATGAAGTTCTTAGCAATGCATATTACTAATCAAAAATTAGGTTTTGATATATTTACGGTAGGAAATTTACAAACTATGTTCATGGAACATGATCTTTACTTAATATCCTAATGGTTTTTGGCATAAAAGAAAAATCGATAATTTTGACCCATACAATGTTTTTTTTTTGGCTATTGCTACAAATATACCCCAGCGACTTAAGACTGGTTTTGTGGTCCAGGGTTACATATATTCTGTGCATTGATTTGCACTGGGGTTCTTTTCCCCTTTTTTCTTTGTATGCACACAGCTGAGCAAATGCATAACTAAACGTATAACTGAAAACTAAAAACTTTTGCTCCCTCTCTTTGCCTGTAGCTTACTGGCATTACAAATAACTGCATTTGCAGCTGCATACAATGACAAAAACGGAGCAAACCAAAGTATATAAATGTTCTGTCTCTAGGCAGAGACAAACAGCTAAATCAAATGCTCTGTTAAGGGGTCACAGGCCAGCAGACCTGAAGATACTAACAAAAGATCTGCCTCACATCCTGCATGGATCCATTTACAATTCTCAAATGCATAAACAACACACTTGCTTGTTTTCCTATCATGGTGGGAAATTTCCTACATTTTCTATTGTTTTTATAGTGAGCTGATGATATTTAATATCCCCTAACCCTCACAGAGCCCTTTCTATGTTTTTAGATTGTCAATAAGGCATTTTTAGTATGTTTATTAATCTTGCATCCTATTTTGTACTACCTTCTAGACTGAATTTCCTAGCAAAAAAATATACACATCAAGTCTAGTTTTGTAAACTGAGCATTACTGGTTTTAAACCTCTATGAGGTCTTTATATATCATCTAACACAGGGGTGCCCAAGCTCGGTCCTGGAGGGCTGGTGTCCTGCAGAGTTTAGCTCCAACCCTAATTAAACACACCTGAAGCAGCTAATCAAGCTCTTACTAGGCATAATAGAAACTTCCCAGCAGGTATGTTGAGGCAAGCTGGAGCTAAACTCTGCAGGACACCGGCCCGCCAGGACTGAGTTTGGGCACCCCTGATCTAACATTAACCACATAGTAAGTAAACTAAACTCTGAACTGAATTTAGTCACTCTACAGAAGAGACGACTTCCAAAATTCCATAAAACAGACTGTTTATTAAATAAAATAACCATTTCCTCCCAGCTAATATTATACAAAGAAATTCTGAAGCAACTTCAGTCTTGTAAACATTAAGGGAAAAATATATTCAAGGTAAAAAAGATAAAACAAGGACACACAGTACCTCTGTCTGATCGACGTGACCTTTTCTGCTTAATCCACTGATGTATTTCAGTACTGTGTGTGCATGAATTTCCTTTTGCACCCTCTCTCACTCTCCACCTCTTATCTCTCTTTTAATTAATCTATCTTTCACTCCCTCACCTCTCCTTCTTTTTAAGTTCATTACTCCTCTCTCTCTTTCTCGATAAATTCATTGGCTGACAGCTAATTATTCCACACTCCCCGGGCAGCGCTGCCAATACATACAAACACACCAAAACACTCACAGGTGCAATTATATCTCTGATAAAAAGTTTCCCCTTCATATCTGGGTTGACCCCGGAGACACTGAATATTTGTTCATCTGTTCATTAAAACCTCAGCACCACCAGTGAGCAAGACACAGTCATCCATGTATGACACACTAGTATCACCAGAAAGGTTTGCTTGACATGATGACCTTTGACTTCAGGTGACGTGGTTTCTATAAGGATCAGAGGCCCACCTGTCCCCTAACACCTGTTCTAACACTCACCTTCATGGCTTCAAATGTCAGAAACTTATTAAAACGTAAGCAGGATGAACACAGAAACCTTTAGACTGAACTGAGTTGAGGGTTCTGACCTCAATCAGATGTGAGCTATTTTGACTTATTTATCGGCTGTAATTTAATATACATTTTCCTAATTTTCTAATTATGTATATATAGACATTATTGTTCAACATTTTGGGGTCAGTAAAACTTTTTTAAAGAATAATTTTTTTTTATACAACAAGGATTCATTAAATTGTTTAAAAATTACCAAAAATAATTCAATACTGTTACAAAAGATTTCTATTTCAAATAAATGCTGCAAATGTGAAAAAAAAATCCCATTTTCCACAAAAAAGTGACTGTTTTCGACATTGCTAATAATAAGAATGATTTCTGAAGGATCATGTGACACTGACAAGACTGGAGTAATGGCTGCTGAATATTCAGCTTTACAATCACAGGAAAAAAATTACATTTAAAATATATTAAAATAGAAAACTTATTTTTCAGTAATAATTAATAATTCCCCATATTACTGTTTTTATTGTATTTGATCAAATATTGATCAAATAAATGCAGTCTTGGTGAGCATAAGGGACTTGTTTCAAATGCATTAAAAAAATGACTGACACCAAACTTTTGAACGGAAATGTGTAACATTAGTATTTTCACTGGTGGTCTTTTGGACTTTTGGACCCCAATGTATGCATGAATGATTATGTAAGGATTGGTGATCCTGAACAACTGTCAGTTTGTACATTAACTCTTCTCTTACTGTTGCCATTCTTACATGAAAAAGTTCCTGATTGCTGCACAAGAAAGCATTTGCACTCATGATACACACACAATACTGTTTGTAGAGTAAACAGGAAGTATACAAACAATGCTTTTAAACTGGAAAAGATGCCATCAGCTTTAGGAAAGTGAACTCAGTGACAAAACAGAAAGAGAGAACAACGTTCTAGTGATTTAATCTGTGTTTGTGTGTGTGTCTGTGACAGTCGACAGAAAGAAGCTGATAGCATCAAGTGTCAACATTCTTAGTGCACACATTGCACATTGTTTCTCCATACACGCACAGAAACACTTAGCTTCTTTCTCATTTCCACACTTTCCTTCCCCTCTTTAGCAATGCTGTTTGGTCTCAGAGTGGACGTCTGAGTCACATCATCAACGATCAAACCCTTTTCTTGTTATTTCCCTCTATGAGTACACAAACAGCACCAAAAAGTCATTGAAACTTTTAAAGCGAACATGAAATCTGCAAGAAACATTAAGCAAATGGTTCAGATGCCTTTTGAATGATAACGCAAACCCAAATCTTGAAATAGATGCTATCTGATTTCCAACGACACTGTGAGTATGTCAACATGTTTTATCATTAGCATGTGTGTGCATGTGTTTGTGGGTGTTAGTTTGCACCCAAGTAAAGGTGACTGTTAAACTTGTGAACCTTTCTGGGTTAAAGTATGTCAACTTAATGAATGGTAGAGACAGAAAATAAGCAATCAAAACTTATTAAAGTGTAAAATTATCAATGAATAGAAAAACAAACCTTACTGTTCCAGGTCCAGATGAAAGATTCTTCTGATGAAGTGAATATCATGTGACCTTCTCTCCTGTATGCTCACCACAGGTGAATAACACACGACCAAAGTGTCTTTCAGTTCTCATAGTCTGACTTTTAATGCCCGCCCCCTCTCCCTCTCTCCCCCTCTCTCTCTTTCTCGGACAGCCTTAGCCCTCTTGAGTCCAGTGAATAAGTGTAATGAAAACCATGTGTTTGTCAGCATTACAAATTATTGTATCAGGCGTAGAACAATTTTTCAAAAATAGGCAGCATGGACAGATTTAAAAATCACCAGAACCTCTATTTGACCATGATCACTTCAGCCACTACAGACTCAAACATTTTCCCTCTACTGTGGTATACAGCGAGATATGGCAGATATTTCCAATAAAAAATTGACTTAAAGGGGTCATGACATGGATTTTTTAATTAATATGTTTCTTGAGGTTCACCTGTAATGTTACATTTTTGGCAGAGAAACCCCAAATATATATGCAGAAAAATTATTATTTTCAACCCTCATTTTGCCCCTCTGTCAGAAATTATCCAATTTTAGGGGACGGCTTCTTTAACATCATTGCATAGTAAATATTACCAATGACTCCTCGCTATTGCATGTAAGTGTTTTGAAAACATTATCAATATAAAAAAAATATAAAAGACAAATATTATGAAATTGTTAAATACGGTTTGCGATGCAGCTGCTGTCAGATCCAATACAGTTGGCTGCTTCATCTTTCAACAAATTTCTGTGCGAACTCTCCATTACACTGCGCCTCATTTACAAAACAATCTGAGGTAAAATGCACAGAACAAACATATAACAATTTGACGCAATCGGAGATTCCATTAAAATAAACTATCCACTTGTTCCTGACGCTGGGATTCTTCTGAGGTCTGTACAGAGACGCAAACAAGCTGTTTTAACAGGACGTGTCAAAGCGAACGTTCCTTATACTGTTGTAGGAAGACTCAAACGCATGGACTATATATGATATATAACTATTTGTTGAAGTCTTCCACTGGAGGCATTCATATGCAAATGTTTTTGCCCGTGTGACATCACAAATCCCACAATATCCAAACGATATTGCCAATTATATCTGTTTTTGGAGCTTAAATAAAATGCTTTGTTTATAATGAAGATGACGTTTTAAGATATGAAACTTGAAGGATTTTTATGGTATAAAGACCTCTCGTATGTCAAACAGCAAATTGACTTCTCATGTCAAGATCCTTTTCTATTTCAGTCCGTTACTCACACAAAGTTATTGCATTATTGTAACTCTGAAGCTTGACAGTCACCGCCCCATTCACTTCCATTTTATGGAAAAGAGCAACTTAAATACTCTGTAACCACGTAAACAATGACAATTTTTGAGTGGAACCTCCTTTAAAGCACTGTAACAAGAACACACTCACCTTATGCACTGTAATGTCCAGATCTTTACACAGAGTGGCAACTTTCTCATTTGCTGTGTATCCAGTCTGCTGTGCAAATTGATACCTATTAAAAAAGACATACACATTATGACTGAGAAAGAATGAAACGCCACAACACTACTTCATGTGCAAATTCACTGCCTGTATATTAACACACAGGTAAACATCACTCTGTGGTTCAGGCTGTGATTCTCACCTATTCAGCAAAGACACAAGTCCATTGGATGCTGTGATCACATCCACCACCGCCTGCAGCACCTGTTGTGACAGCTTGGTGGCGCTCTGTCCATCATTGGTATTGACACGCCAGCGCCCCTGTATGCTCATCTGCTGAGTGTGAGCCACTGCACGCAGTTTCTCTGTCAAACTGCGCAGATTGTCACCCCCAACACTGTATGTCTGCGTAGACACAAGAAAGAATATGTTAGGTGCCAGAGATGTGTATTTAAAAGTTGATCTACTTTTAATTTTACAAGGCACTCTAAAAATGTGGCAAAAAATGCGAGCGCAACAGTAAAACATCTAGCGTTTACATAGAAAAACAATAGACCCTTTTTACAGACTGTGATGATGCATTTCCACAGTTATTAACATTGTAAATCTAGCTTTTAAGTTTTTTTTAAACTGCATGTACATCTATAACACTATACTTTGCTTTATACTATCTTGGCATTAAATTACAGAAATATTCTCTTTATCTCTTTTGACTAACATAATCAATCTCTTGATATTTTTTCCTCTTGAAAAGTCACAGAAATGCTATCGTGGATTTTTTTCTTTTGCTGTTGCTAACAATATGAACTCAGAAAACGTTTACCCAACTATGATGACTTCTGTGTTCTAAATAACTCAAAGGACAAATAACCAACATTTAAAAGATAAATGTGCAATATTTATACCTCACTTTTTCACTTACTATGTACCTTTCATCCTACTCTGAAATGTCATGGCATATTTCCTATCCTACAAACATACTTTCGACCTCAGCATAACTAATGTCCTCATATCCCACCAAAGCCTGATCTGCCTTTGGTCCACGCCTTGAAAATTTTAGGTTTGCTAAATAAAAAAAAAAATGTCTTCTTTAAGCCTGAATGTGCTGTTACGACACACACACAGGGAGTCCTGGCACCAACAGGTCCACATTAATCCTCCCAGCGGGCAAAACATTTACAGCACATGGAGCACATCCACTGTCAGCTCAGGGGAAGCTTCAGTCTACCAGCCAGCAATCAACATATTTATGATCTGAAAATGAAGTGAAATGACTGTACTATTTATTTCTTGAAACCACACGTAATGCTCACTATAAATCCATGATATTGCACAGCTAAGATGACTGAAGACAAGCATGGAAGTGGAAACGGTTTCAAAAAATAGGCCAGACACTTGTGGAAGAATGTTCCCTGAGATTTGGCTGGAGTTTTGTTAGTGTTACAGGCCTCTGAGAATACAGCTTAAGTCAGCAGGGTGAGTAACTCTCACAGATGTAATGACATTCACAGACAGAGAGAGAGATGGTATACAGAGCAGTTCAGTCACAGACTAATGCTATAAGTGTATAAATAATTATTTTAGTCTTACAGCATTCCTCACCTCTATAACAGAGGCTCTAATATGGGTAGCAGACAGGCATGTGCAACACAAACGCTAACAAAAACTCATACAGAAATATTTAATATCAGGTTATAAAATAACAGAAAGTTATTATTACAATACAAATACACCCAGAATTCACAAATCACACACTTAAATACAAACTTTATTTTCTTTATAACACTCCATTCAGAAGTGTTGTTCTAAATAGACGCTAATAAAAAATAGGCTAAAAAAGATTAATGCACACACACACACACACACACACACACACACACACTCAAGGGTCCTACCAAAGCACAGAGTTTTTCCACAGCCTCCAGTATAAGCTCCTGATGTCCGATTTTATGCACTCCAAGTTTCTCCAGTTTGGTAGATGAAAGATGCAGCAGATCTGAGCCAGAGAGGTGCCATTCAGAGAACGAGTACTGTTGTAGAGGAGCATCCAGACCTGAAAAATGCACAGATATATGACACAAAGTTAAATAAGAGTAAACAGCACAGAGAAATTTAAGTTCATGAACAGTTCAAATTAAAGTGAGAATTGAAGTTCATCACAGTACCAAATGTTATCATCAATCATAATATAAAATCATGTACGTTAAAATCATAATATAAATATTATTACAACAAAATATTATGATGATAATATAAATATTATTATATATACACACTACCATTAAAAGTGTGGGGTACTATTTTTTGGATGCATAAAATCTTTCAAAAACAAAAGTAAAAGCTTTTACATAATCACAAAGGTTTTCTATGTATGTACAATAAATGCTGCTCTTTTGAACTTTATATTCATTAAAGAATAAATATAAGCATATTAAATTTATAGTTATAAACATATTAAGCAGCACAGCTGTTTTCAACACTTATAAAAATAAGAAATAGTTATTGTACACAAAATCGGCATATTATAATAATTTCCGTGACCCTATAGACTGTAGTAATGGCTACTGAAAATTCAGCTTTGCCATCACAGGAATAACTTCTATTTTAAAATATATTAAAGCACAAAACAGTTCTTTTAAATTGCAATAATATTTCCCATTATTTATATTTTTCAGCGTATTTTTCAGCAAATAAAAGCAGCCTTAGTGAGCATAAGTGACTTCTTTCAAAACCATAAAAAAAAAACTAACCAACCCTAAACTTTGGGTGCATTTAAAAATTGCAATTGATGAAAATTATATTTGACCCAAGTAAAATACAGAAAGAAAACATTATGTCAATAGGTAGTTAGTACAAGTAGAGAGACACCAACACATTATGAATGAAAGGAAACAGCTATATGAGGAGCTCAAATACAACCCACTGATCAATCCACACATACACAAAAACTATTTCAATAGATCCATTATAATGGAAGGAAATGAGTGGCCTAGCATGAAGAAGGTGCCCAGGAGGCATCTGGGTCCTGCACACTGAAGTTGTGCAGCCAGCTGTTGTTGAAAGTCATGTTAAAACACACATCTGCTATGTATTTACTATAGGAAAAAGCACTTTAGAACCCCTATGTGACACAAGTTTCTGTTGTTAATTTTGGAATGAACAAGGTAAAAAGTCCAGTTGAAGGTACTAGATGGATTCTCGTCAGCACATACTTACTGTAAATGACTGTATACTGTGACACTCAATCAGTGAACACTGATGATTTAAGCTTATTTCTCTGAGCTGGTAAAATACAAAGATTTTGGGCCCTGAAGAAAATTTATTTGTGTAAGATTTTTACGCAACTACACTCTAAAAAATGCTGGGTTAAATATAACCCAGCGCTGGGTTAAAAAGGGACAAACCCAGCAATTGGGTTGTTTCGACCCAGTGGTTGACAGAGATGTCATAACTGTCGGAGACTATTCTCTAATCTAGATTCATAAGACATGTACAGTATTTTACTATAATTGGTTTAATTAAACCATATAAATTAATAGCAGGGAATATAAAGCTTTATCACATTTTGCTTTGATATTTTTATTCAGCCTTTAGAGATCTCATAAGACACAACAATGTCCAACATTGTACAAACACAAACAAACAAGTGAGATAAGGGGCTCTATGCTTCTGTCACAGTCTAATACAGTAGGTTCAGGGCTTTAACAGAATCCTAGTAAAAGTACAAACACATAATTAGTCTACATTCATAAAGTGCACATTCTAATATTTTCATTATGAATTAATTATGCTTGTATTTTAGAGTATATAAAGTGTTATAAATAACTAATTGCTTCTTTGAACTCAAAGGCTAGGAAAATTCATGTTAAGATCTGTTTTAGGAAAGAACTTAAAGTAACATTATAACACTATTCACTATTAATTAGCTGCTTATTAACATGCATATTACTAGAAATTGGCTGTTTATTAGTATCTAATGTAGGGCTGGACAATAATTCAATATCAATATGTATCGCGAAATGCCTTATTCTACATGACCATATGTAGACCATATTACTTACTATCAGTATGCAGCAAATTAGGAGTTTATTGAGGGAAAACTCTTAGTTAATAGTGAATATGTGTTACCAAAACGTATTTTATAAAACAAGCAAGGAGCTTTAATATTATGAAAGAAGTGTGGAATTCCTTTGTTTTGTCCAACTGTGTGAAACTGCTGGATTACAAAATTAGGGTGAAGATCTTATTGGACGTTTTAAGATACAGATTCAAAAACACACATATTTTGGGTGGAGGTGTTTTAAACGCATAATAGAAAACACCAGGGCTAGTTAGAATGCCAAAAGAGTTGTATCTCAGTCACTATGAGAAAAGAGCTGTATCTCAGTCACTATGAGATTTTTAATTGAAGTCCAAACAAACAAACTTGTGTCTTCTCTCTACTTCTCTCTTGATGTCAAACAACCTGTTCAAAACCCTCTTAAATTCATTCAAAAACTTAAAATCATTTTTGTTAATTCTGCCCTGCAAACTTAAATTACAATATTTTACAATATGTATATAGTATTAAACATGCAGGTTCATTGTTTCGTATTTCAAAACCATTTAAAGTTTGCTGAAAGTCCTGTTTAATGGCATGATGAATTGTGACAACATGCCCCACTGTTGGCGACATTGTCATAACATCATGTGTTCAATGAACTATATCTTTTTTTTTCTGGGCAATATCATTCAAAACTTTCAGTAGCCAAGGCTTTTAGTAGACAAATCAAAAGATAAATATTCACTGGACTAAAAAGTCAACTATTCTCCTACTTCACAGTATCAAGCCACGCATTGTTTAGGTGATGTGTGTAAACGCAAATACATTAAAAAAAAAACATGATCTATTGTTCAAACCTCATAAGACATGTCTCAGAAGCACCATGCAGTCTTGGCTTCACTGAGCTCTGTCATTCATTCCTCCCATACAGATCCAACATATTGTAAACAGAGTGCGTCTCTCTCTGTAGTTTTAGATGCTTGTGCAATAAGGCAACATCGCAGAAACCATATGATTCAGAACGGATATGGAGTAGATGATAAAAGAGCAGCCGCTTCAAAAGCAAAGCAAGTGTATGATTTGGTTTGCATTCTATTGAAGCGGATAGACGCGGGCAGGCACTGAGTGGCCTTATGAAATGTATCCTTGAAGCTCTTGAACTCTTTGATAATAGTTTTACTGAGTTATGGCGGTGTACCGGACCTGACGTGGATTATATTATTCAAAATCCTTTGTTCTCAACCGGACTCCACTAAAGATTCGTGAGCAACACAGTGTTCGAAAAGGTTGCATTTCGCTGTCACTATAGTCGCAAAAATTGATGTATTGTCGTCGCCCAGAGCTATATATTAAATTGTAGGCTATATATACAGTATATGTTATAGCCTTTCCAGCTTTATCCGCATACATACAGTACACTACCGTAAAGTGATATAGGCTACTAGCAGACCTTAACTGCCTACTTTTTTTTTTATTCTGTTGCAAAATGTAAATATAGCTATTATCGCCTAGCTCTAATCTGCTAAATGCAACAATAAAGGCATTAAGACTGATAGTATAAACATCAACATCATTTTCTGCTAAGCTGCTTTGAAAGCAGTGTGTATTGTTTGTGAACAGTGCCATATAGATACACTTGCTTTTTTTAGAGAAAAGATTTGGCTGATATAATGTTTTCATTTAATTAAACATTTATTTCGTACCACATTCATTAGAAATTGACCCTTGGCCTAATTTCAAACTGTATTGGTTCTCAGATCTCAATTTAATTTAAGTATAAATCTAGACCTGAGACCCATGAGGCTTTCTTCCTCCCTCTTAAACTGCAAGGAAATATTCAAATACCATTCAATCTTTTGCATGTCTGAGCACATAAGGTTCTTCATGTTGACAATTGTAAATGTAAGAAATGAGATTCCCTGTTTTTATGTATAAAAGAACCATTCTTAAGTATAAAACAACTATACTATTTACAGATTCAAATATATTTGCATTAATGCCTATTGCTTTATGACTCCGCTTCTCTTAAGTAAACAACGTTATTGATGCACGCTTTTATTTAGATGTTGACTTCTAACAGGACCTGATCCAATCCGTGTTTTTCATAATTAGTGTTTGCTGGATATTTTTCTCAAATTGGCTGCTAAGAAAAGACTAATTATGCAATGCAGAAGCAAATGAATTCACACCTGGCAGAAAGACAGAGTGAGGACACTGATGAACGTCGTGATGGCACAAGAAATGCATATCTGCAACAAATCAAGCACATTCTCCCTCTTACACTCTTAGAGAAACTGTGCTGTTTCATTTTAATCTACATTAATGGATTTAAATGGGCTGTAAGGTACTTTGCCAGTTTTGGTTTTGCATAACATTTAAAAGCAACTGTATGGTGTGTTTTGCATGCAAAATATGTTTAATGCACAAGATGGCTCAAAATATTTTGGAGGATATTTTGTATTTAGGAGACTCATTACGTTTTCTGCCTCTCTCTAACATATTTAGAATGGCATTACCTGTTTGAATAAAGGTATGCAGTTTTATACTGTGCACAGTATGTGTAAAGATTACCCAACTACATTTGCTGAAATGTGCAGCATACAACCCCAGCCCAATGCACTGAATCCCACAATGCAATGTGCTCAACTTGATATTCCATTTCCAGAGTGATGAATGAACTCAAAACTTGCCATAACATAATATAACCCAATCTCATTAATGTGCGTTTCAATGGCACGATTTTCTGTTTTCTGTTTCTATTTGGCAAACTATTTATAAGCAAAAGTGGACTTTGGCGTGCATATGATATGCAATTGGTAGGTTTAGGGGTGTGGGGTAGGTGCGTATTATATATACACCAATATGCATGCACGTCAAACACATGCATATCGTATGCACGCCAAAGTCAGTTTCTGTGTATAAATAGCACGTAAAATAAAAAAAAATAATTGTGCCATTGATATACGCATTTTCATGAGACTGGTGTTAGATTTTGCTGTATTTGGCTGAGCAGTATGGGTGGCTCGCCAACGTACTAGATTTCTATAATACATAAAATAAGTAAGCTTGACCAAAGTTCTTGTGGGTAGAAGAATTTATTGAAGGTAGCAGTGTAGCAGTTCTTCAGCAGTAATGTTAGCATTTCTTCCTTCAAACAATCTTAACGCAAGGCACTGTCTGTGAGACCAGACCTTTATACCTGGTAGCAAATGTGCTACAAACATTACAATAACACCTCATGGAGAGCCAATGATAGTGTAACCTCATGATGACCTGATAGGACCTCTCCCATGGACAGCCCATGATGCATTGACCTAATGCTGACCTAATGGGCTAATTGCATGGGCCATTTGGGCCACGGCACAGTCACAATGTAAATGCATCTGACTAAAGATACACATAATCAAATGCAGATACTTCATTTTTGGATATAGCCCAACCCTTAATTCATTATTTAATTGGTTTGTCAACAACATTTTCACACACAATTTGAATTAAAAATGCAAAATAGTCACATTTATTTTTGAAATGATAACTAGGTAGTGCTCACTGAAATGAAAATGCAACAGTGATATCATGTAGCACATTGTTCTTCTCTATTGTTCAGTATGCAATATAGGCCTACTGGTACTCCATTCTAAATGTAGTCACATCATAAAACAAGCAAAACTATATTATATATAATTACATATTTTATGCTGCCTGCATGAGTGTATCCTGCCTGCTACATCCATTGTGTACTAATTTGTCATCTGACTGAATTATACTTTTCTTTATTACAAGAACAGTCACTCTAAAGCGGTCTGAGGAGTGCCTCAGTACACAAGGAATGCTCATATACACAATGGTGATTGCTCATAAATCTTCAGGGTTTAAACCTAACCTTTATGCCATATGTTGCAAACTAGTACTGTATACTGCCTGTTACAACAAACAAGAGACCCACTGCATTGGAGAAATAGTATGCTAGCTAATGAACTGTCTATAAAATGCAAATATTGGGTATTAATGCATAGATTATTTACATACTATACACACCACATGCTGAATTTATTTCGAATGAAGTGGTGTGATTTAGTGTGCATGTTCAACTGGCATTAAGCCATTCAGAACTGCCATTAAGATTTTCATGCAGTCCAGTGATTGTTCTGCCCACAGCAGCTCCGTGGCTCCTGCAGTCTGCTGCATGCTTCGTTTCACACCCACACACACCTCCTACTGATTGTCCAACAATTCACATGTGTGTAAGGGTGTGTGTGATGTAGTGTGGGTGGGAGGCGGGCGGACATCCTGCTGAATAGTCTGTGTGTGTGTGGAGTTTGGGAGGGAGGCACATTGTTGTAGTTATTCAAGAAATAATAGCGAGCATATGCAAGGCTATTGTATGTATGTGTGCATGTTGGGTGAGGGGTTTTAATTTTGGCATGTCTTAATGTAATGTGCACCTCTGCAATGTAATGTGTTAAGTATGAGTCATCTTCCCATGATGCTGGAGCGTGATCCAGACAGGGACTCCCTGAGGTCATTGGGGGTGAAAGGATGCAGTTCTTTGGCTGGAAATCAGATCACAGCACCAAGTACACACACAATTACTCACGAAGGAAGTGCAGGTTATTCCTAGGCAGCCTTTTTTAGGTCAAATAAATGCTACATAAAATCCCTGCAGCAAATAGTGTCAAAGTTTTTGCTTAATCATTGACACAAATATTGCAAGTTTAATTAAACTAAACTGGAATTCATAATTAAGTCTTATATATGTATGTGTGTGTGTGTGTGTGTGTGTGTGTGTGTGTGCACTTACATATATAAGGTAGTAAAAATTAAGATTAAAATACACTTTGAAAATTAAATTAACATAAATGAAAAATCAAATTAGATTAAAATAAATAAACTAATAACATAGTAAAGAAAGACATCTTTATACATGTTGCATACATGTTTAAAAAATTGAGCTGCATTTTAGACTGCTTTTAGCTTGATAATTAATAAGTTGATTAATTCCAGAGCAACAAATTTGATTATTTGAGCAGGGAAAAAACAACAACAACAACAATCAACAAGTGTTAATCATCAAGAGTGTTCTGGCTGGCCATTATTTCTTGGAGGGCTTTGCATCAACATCAATTACATATACACAAGACTTCCTGTCTGAACACGTCTATCTGTGCACTGTGGGAAGAAGAAGAGTTGTGTTAAAGGGTCCACCAAAGGAGTCCGAAGGAAAAACAGGCAAACGGCCATTAGATTTCATGCACAGCTCTATACAAACAGACAAACAGGCTCACTGATGCATAGCCAAATACTTAAACTATAAGATCTGCACTGTGATATATCACCGGCCTCTAGGTGGCATTATTGAGCACTTATACACTAATGCAATTAGTAATTAAAGGGGTCATATGATGTTGCTAAAAATAACGTTATTTTGTGTATTTGGTGTAATGAAATGTTTATGCGGTTTAAGGTTAAAAAAACGTTATTTTCCACATACTGTACATTATTGTTTTTCCTCTATGCCCCGCCTTTCTGAAACGCGCGAGAATAAAAGTTATGCCTTCTTTCTTTGCTTGAACATTTGGGTGGCGTTATAAAAAAAAGTTTTTATACAGTCTATGAAAAAAAAACACACAGAGCTAATAAATAAATAAAAATTATGTTCTTAATGTTCATGGTTCAAAAAATGTCTCTCACATTTCTTATGACTTTTTCTACTATGGAAAGTATATGTTTTATATAAATGTTATGTAATGTACCCTATTTTATAGGTGTTACATAAAAATATTGCTCATGTCTGAATTCATTCAGCTCCTACTGCCTGTATGCATCTATTGTAGTATTTTAGTAATGTTCAGAATGCATTTTAATCTTTCCTTTCTCCACTTCATTCTTTTCAAGGTCAAACTAGATTAATTTTTAAAGCCTTGACGTTGTAAAACATGGGAAACTGCTTTGGTATGGAACAAGGAATACCAAACCAGCCAAATAAAAAGTACAACATCTTGCATTACGTCTTGAGGTTTCAGGGGTTTTTTTTACCTTTGGATATCTGCTGTTGTATTAAGAGTCTCTTGTGAGCTCTCTAGACTAAATTGCACCTTGCATGGAAAGTCATGGTGTTCACACTGCTCTATAGCCGAGTACTTGCTGTTCTAGCGGATGCTTTTGATTCAAAGAGACTTAGAGTACAGTAATTGTAGAGACGGGCTGGCAGGCAGATTGCCAGGTTCTTACTGAAATAGGCCAAGCTAGCAGTAAAGAGCAAGAGAATCGAAGCCATGGTACAGCTCAGTATGTGCATTTGATATCTGTGTACATAATAGCTGTTTGTACTGCTGCAGCCTACTGAACATACACACACACATACATATACACAACAGAGGGTAATGAGTGTTTGTAATGCCTATGATTTATTTTTGTGAAAAAGATTCATACATAATTGACTTTATGTCCACACTAAGGAATTTTGCACGTTTGTCATTGAGGCCTTAGTATTGACGCCTTTTAAAAATGTCACAGTTTAGCCTGACATAGCCCTACATTATCATTAGTGTATTTGAGTGCCATTAAAAGCATTTTGCGCTTTGTGCCATCATTTGACTTAGTGAAACATGGCCTTCTACCATGCACACTCCATATCCACCCACTACCATCTCATATAGACGACCATTCATACTCTGTTTTAGTCTAGCAACAGATTCACCGGCACGCTGGCAGATGGTCTGTGGTTGCCAGTGGTAACCACTCTCCGTGAGAAGCAACAGTTGCTCTTCTCTGCTCCCTTTGAGAGAATAAAGAGTCAAGAGGTATTGGCATATCGCTGCCTTGTCACAAAATGGGCAAGCCTACAAGACAATTACAATTGACAACATGAAAAAGCAATCCTGGCATGATGGGAAAGGGGATAGGCTACTTGTGCCAGCACTGGGGAATACTCTGTTACATCGATCTCTACTTCTGTTGGTAGTATTTTAGTAAAACATACTTGGTATGCAATGCAATGATTTGCTTTCCCGTGTCCAGTCAAATTCAACTTTTTTAATGTAATGTTTCCTTATGATCAGCTTGTGCCCAACTGATGGTTAAGTTTAGGAAGTTTAACCATTGCATTTGATTACCTACCACGTTTTTTTTTTTTTTTTTGGAAATATACTAGTACGATATTTTTTGAAGTACCATGTTTGAAGCACCTTTGCACATTAATATGGAAGTCATTAGCTATATTGTATACTATATCAAAGTTAATACCGTCACAACAGGATAGGATTTTTTTGAAAGGTAGAAGCTGCAAATATGTGTCATATGAACAAATAACTGCAATAAAGTTTGCCATGTAATTCTAATGAAAATGTTTTAATTTTCTTATAAACGTATTAGATTCTAGAAATTACAATTTATAAATTATTGCAAAGGTACACTACGTAACTTTTGGCCCACTAGCTGTTAAAAAACAGCAAGCGTTTTGTGGAAGAACATTGTTTTGGTTGTGCTTCGGCTCTGCTACTCTCTGCTACGGATGACGAAGGCCTATGTATGCTATTTCCCGCGGAATCCGTCCCGACAGCTTTAATACAAATCGTTAATAGGCTATTGGTTTATTAACGATTTAGTAAAGTACGGACGTGGTTTGGAAGATGGATTTTTTCCCTTTGCGCTCAAACATTTTGCTATTTTTTATTTAAAAAATGACAAAGTGTAGCTTTAAATGTCGCAATTTACGTTTGTGTGTAATTGGCTGTGACCATACAGCTGAGATCGTGCAGTATCAGTAAGTGGCCAGAGAGGGGCGTCAGTAGAGGGGTATAGGAGAAAGGGGCTGGCCGAGAACTGTCTTCAAACCAATGATCGGCTGAAGCTCATGCGCTTTTACACTGTGGATTCGGTTCAGAGCGGAACACACTGACAGCATCAGCTGCTCTTTTCATGTGTCTGCGTGCACACCGATAGTGAGTGTCAGTTGAGAAACCATCGTATTACAATAACATCTTTTATTTCATTTCCTCGGAGGGGACGCGTTTCATCGCCGCAGACGCACGGCGCATGTTCCTCTTAAACCCGAGTCCACCTGTGTGTGAGTGACTGACTGGGAGAGATTTGTTCATTTCCAGGAACGGGGCTGTGCAACTCCTCTTCATCACCGGACCGAGAGGAGAATCCGTCAACGTCATTTAAATAGGAATAACTGCTTCGATTTTTCTTCGGAGTGACTATGCGTGTCCTGTGCAGATTGTGAAAGAGAAAAGTCGCCCGTTTGCTCCTGATCCAAAGGGACAGACCAGGTAGTTCCACAAGGGAATACACGGGCTCGGAAGAAATTCCCGTCAGATTTTGAGTACTTGAGAGAGATAAGAAGGAGCGTACACAATGCCACTTGCTCAACTGGCAGAACCATGGCCAAAAATGGAGCTGGTGCAGTTGGAGACGGAGGTGAGAGGTGGTGAAATCACAGCACTAAAATGAACTGATTTAATGTGTCATCAGGGTTACTCTATCCGTGCCAGAGGTCGACGTATTTGTCACGGGGAGTTCATGAGAGAAACGGCAATCATAAAGAAATGTTATACTTTAAAATAATTGTAGATCACTAAACACTGGTGCAGAGTTCTGCAGGTATGGTTGGCTGTCTTTACTCGATGTTCTTTTGGAGCGCGAGCATGACGCGCCGCGTGAAGTAGCGCAGGTGAGATGTTTTGTAACACTGGAGGGTCATTCCACAGAAGGGTGTCCCACGTAACCATGTGTAAACAATGACTTTAACAATGAGAAGCTATCACTAACCTTTGCTATAACTTATAATATACATGTTCTTTTACGCAAACAAAAATCCAGAAACTTTCTTCATGTGGATACATGTTTTGGCTGGTCTCTAACCTTGTGTTTCCAACCAGATTATTTATCAGCAATGTTATCATCCAGACTCCTGTTATAAACAATTCAATTGAAAACATAAAGCACATATGTCTTTTTAAAAATAATTGTACCTTAATATTTTGTTAGTAATGGATGATTTTAAATACTGAACTCTGCTACTATGATTTTGCACAGTAGACCACAGAATATGTTTAGAAATATCAACAATAATTCTCTTCTACTGACCACCTTACAGGGTCATGGCCTTGGGAACAAGGCTAGAAATGAATAAATGAACTGCAAAACTGTCAACCCTGTTATTATATAAGTCAGCTTTAAAACATACATGCATTTTTTTTTTACATTTGCTTGAGGTTATATAATGAAACTTATTAAAACTTAAGGACTTTTTCAAAATCAGAAAGAAAATTACATAAAAATCTCCTTTTTAAATTTTAAAAAGGCACCAGTTTTGTGGAATGACTGCAGCTTTTAACATCTTTGAACTCTAGTGGAAGAATATTGGTTTTCTTATGTTGTGCTCAGTGAACCAGCTGTTTTCCGTTGTTTCTTGCTGTGCATTTTGTCTTTTCCGGGGTACATGTGAAATGTCAACAAAATCAAATAAATAATACAGAAGTCTAAGGTCATAAGAAACTCTGGGAAATAGTACTTTCTGAATTATTGTGCTCTCTTGAATTTGTGTAGCCAGACTGTTTGTGGTGTGTGGTACAAAACTGCTGTTTTTTTTTAAATGTTTTTTTTATTTGTTATTATTGCTTTAAAACCATCATAACAATCTCAATAACAGCCACATGTTTGTAATAATTCACTGGAATCTGTAGTATAAGATAAACTTCTGTCAGGTTTCGCATTCATACAGTGAGATGTTTTTTTTTTCTTCAAAAGGTTTACATTTCCTTTTGATTTACAAAGATATTTTCAGACATGCTGGTTTGAGGAATCATATCTTTTGATCACATGCACAGACCACAGTGCTAACAGCTCTGAGAGCTAAACTCCTGCTTTATTTCAGTGTTGCACTACAGTAAACTTTCAGCCGTTAGCATTGTACAGCACTGGACTTTGCTTTTCTTCAGCAACTTTGGCTGGAGGTCAAGTTTATGACTACAGGGCAAGCTGAGACAATATGGCCTGTGATGTCCATGATTAATGAGAATGGAAGAAAGACGATTTAATTTCTTTTCTTGCTCTCAGACTAATGCTGATCTCTTTTGAGAATCGCTACAAGAGACATGTTTTATAGTCTTTTGTTCCCGTCATTGTAATCTGTTCAATTTTAAGCTTAAATTAACTTTCTTTCTCCCTTGCCTTCTGGTCGCTCACCCCTTTAATGGGTTCACCAATCAGGCGACAGCAGGTTCCCAGAAGAAACATTTGCTGTACTTCTCAGTCCTTTGAGTGAAATTCTTTCTGGAGATGAGAAAGAGAGGCAGAACTGAGCAGAAATTAATCTAGATTTATCAATTTTGCAGAATAACTGTGCTGATTAGAATCTTGCTACAACATTTCAGCAAGTACCACAAGACTGAAAAGTGCTTCCTGATGTAGTCTAGGCCAAGTAAGTACTATAGGAACTTGATACAACTAGGTACAAACCGCCTGATTTGTATAAAAAATTAATTTCCGCTTCTTGCTCACTGGCAGTTTTTACATACTGCCAATGCTTAAAGGGCCTCCAAACACACATTATGTGGAATTTAACAAGATGCCTGGAAAACTGTCGCCACAGTCTTTGTACCGCCATATAAAGTTCTGGAGGAAAAAAAATCCATATAATCAATAAGCTGGGAAAAAAGTTTTCTTTAGTGAATGTATTTTCATGCACGTTGTTACAGTCCAATTTTAGACATGTACAGTATTTAGCTATATTGCAGTTCCTCATATAGTTACTGGTTGACTGCTTGGCAACTAGAACACTTATTACTAAAAATTTACCCATGCCTTTTGCTACAGATGTGTGAGTTAATTCTTTTTTGGTTTTATTCCAAGCACCTGCTGTTCACCTTTTTGTTGGCTGCCATGCTCTCTGGGGTTCAGCAGTGATTTGTGTTTGTAATCATACATACTGCACAAAGATGATTGGTATCATTATTTCAAAAGCCTGTAGTTTTATGGAACCTGGAGCTTGTTCAACAAGGACTTTCAATCCTTTGGAGACTAGATGTTGGAGAACAAAGGAGAGCATTTGAGGCTGTATGCTTCCATTAAAGGACAGGCGTTCTGTGAGCTCTAGGAGTCATAAGTTCTGTTCTCGCTCCATCACCGGAAATTTATTCCTGTGAACCCGGGAGCTTTCCAGATTTGCTGGAAGTGTGTTGACGGTATATCATAGCGTATGAGGCCCGGTCTGTTCCCCAGGGAGGGGTTATGTTTCACTCGGAAGAGCCAGTTTGACTGTGGCCTACGAGCCAAGCTGTGAGCTTTGAACTGAGATGGAGCCAAAAAAACAGAATTCAGACATTAGTTTTGGTGGATTCATGTATATTGATCAGATGTTCTCTGCTCTAGATGCTTTCAGTTTCCTTCATGAGTTCTAAAAGAATAGCCTATTTTAAAAGAATATTAATTAAATTCAGTCCGCTTTCTCCCACTTGCTTTCTTGCTCTTGCATTTCCTTCGTAAATACCACACACACAATACCACATGCTCCCAGCATATGTTCCTCGGGAATATCAGATTTTTAAACTGTGTGTTTCCAGTCTCAGCTGTCGGTACGTGCAGCGGTTTGAAACGTGAGAAGGCATAGCAGCGCATGATGGCCGAGAATATGGAGATGATGAGATCCGGAACTCTGAACTAAAAGCTGAATTTCTTCCTGTCATCTCTTTTTAAATCCCTGCCACCTTTGAACACCAGTCAGAGTCTCACTCTTTGAAAGTATTAAACATTTATCTTTAATTCATCACAGAGTTTTAATGATTCGATTCATCTGTGATTTCTTTGTCTTCCTTTCCCTTCGTCTCTCTGTCTAACGTTTCTTCTTCCATATCACTCCTTGCTGTCTGTTTCCTTTCTTTTAACCCGGGCTCACATATGCTGTCAGACCTTCATCTTTGATGTGTCACATTCATAGTCGTTCAGTCTTGTATAACTGCTTACCCTGCAGCCTTACATGCTTGTCAGGTTTGACACTGAAATAGGCACAAATGTTTTGTGTGCATGTCAAATGCCTGAATCATCAGCAAGCTGACATTTCTGACTCGTACTGTTTTTTTTATTTTATTTATTGAAATGTTTATTTATTTACTTTCATTCGTTCCTTCATTCTTTCATTTTCTTATATACATACAGTGGTGGCCAAAATTATTAGAACACTTTTCACCAGCTAAAAAATGGTTTTAAGTCAGTTATTTCTATCTTTTGCTGTAGTGTGTCAGCATTCATTTTGCCATTAATTGTAATAATCCAGTGAGATTTTTGTTTGCACAAGGAGTCTGACAACAGCCAGTGCTC
>NW_015554055.1:596537-600556 GCF_001515605.1 Sinocyclocheilus anshuiensis
TAGTTTTTCAGGTAGCTTTGCAGGTAGGTTTCTTGAAGCATCTTGGAGACGTTGCCACAGTTCTTCTGGATTTAGGCCCTGTTTACACTAGTGCGTTTTCGTTTTAAAACGGCATTTTAAAATGAAAACGATTTTTGTATACACTGGCGTTTTCACTGCGTTTCAGAAACGATCTCTGTCTACACTACACTACACTACCGAAAACACATGTCACATGACTATTCATGCTGGTACAACCATAGATATGTATAGGTAGATTCCCTATTATTTAGATCAGTGTTTCCCAACCTTTTTTTAGTTGCGGCACCCTTTGGAAATTTTAACAAACTTGTAGCACCCTACAAAATAAATTTTGTCACAATATTTGAATTTCTAACTTCGATATGATCATTTGAAAAGTATAGATATTCGGTACAACAGGGAAGAACTGCAGGATATAATGTCATACAGATATTTTTAATATTATTAAAAAATTGTGTCCATCAATGGTGGCAATCAGTAGGCTAATTTCTAATGAAGAGACCAATTTATATGACAGATTTTAATGTATGGCGGATGCGTCTGCGTGCTTGGAGCAGTCGAATGGGGAATCTACCTATACATATCTATGGGTACAACAATGAGCATGATGTTATTGTTTACACGGTTGTCAAGGATACGCAGAGAGAATGTGGGCAGTCATGCCATCATTTTCAAAAGTCTCCGTTTTCGACCTCGAAAACGCCAGAGTAGTGTAAACGACAGGCGTAACCATAGCAAAAGTTATGCGTTTTAAAACGAAAAGGCACTATAGTGTAAACGGAGCCTTAGTCTGTCTCACTTTGTTCTGTTTCTTCATGTCATTCCACCAGACTGGATGATGATGATATCAGCTGTTGTCAGACTCCTTGTGCAAACAAAAATCTCATTGGATTATTACAATTAATGGCAAAATTAATGTTTGGAAATGTAAACTGATATTTCCTACTGACACACTAGAAACTCAATTCCCACTTTATCTGTCAGTCAGTCGCATTATGAGGAAGTGAGTCACACGTAGGGACAGGTCTGACTTTTGATATTGGTTTCTTCAGGGCTTGAAAAAAATTAGTTTCTTCTCTTCACCTGTAGTCCATATGAGTTTTTCTCAGTCTAAGGGAGCTGCAGAGTTGATGTTTGACTGGACTAATATTATATATTTTTTTAGTTAGTGGTTATGTTAGAAATATTCTATATCCAAGTAAAGCCAAATACTTACTGAAAGAAAAAAAATTACTGTAAAACACAATAGGTTTTCTTAAATTCTCAATTAGGTTTACTTAAGGAATCAGATTTTCATTGGACATCAAGTGGTGACCCAGTTCGGCACCAAAATAGTTTATCATACAAAGTTCAAGAAAAATGTCTTTACAATCAAACATTGAAATCCATTAATTAGCCATTAACAGTCTGAATAGAGAAATTGGCATTTCTAAAGGTCTCTTGAAATTTGATGGTTTCATGCTTATGAAAGCCATTAATTCAGAGGACCTCAGATGATGACAACCCTGAAACAACATACAGAACTACCACATTTTGCTATAAGTTTGATTGCATCATATAATAATTGCTGTTAATAGTGCTCATCGTCTGTTTTATTACATCTTAAATTGATTTTTCCGTACTGCTGGTTTGTCTGGTCAGAGGAGAACTGGCCCCCCGACTGAGCCTGGTTTCTCCCAAGGTTTTTTCTCCATTCTGTCACCGATGGAGTTTTGGTTCCTTGCCGCTGTCGCCTCTGGCTTGCTTAGTTGGGGACACTTCATTTCCAGCGATACCGTTGACTTGATTGCAAAGATACTATTTAAACTGAGCTGGATGTTGACATCACTGAATTCAATGATGAACTGTCTTTAACTGAAAAATTAGTGTTTACTATTGTCATTTTGCATTATTGACACACTATTTTCCTAATTAATGCTGTTCAGTTGCCTTGACACAATCTGTATTGTTAAAAACGCTATATAAATAAAGGTGACTTGACTTGACTTAATTCAAAGCATCACAAACCAGATTTAACCTTGTAAGGGAGTTTTTATTTAATTTATTTTGTTTTGTTCATGCTTTATGAAGATGAACACGTCACACAAAATGTCCATGTTAGCATCTGTCTGATTTGACTAGCTTCTTCTTTTTTACCTCAACAATCCTTTCCCTTTCCTCTTTAAAGGTAAGTCTGTTTATTTTGCTGTGTTTCATTATTTGCACTTGTTTTGTTTTGTAGCAACCCTGTCTATTCTCTCCTGTCATGCACTTGTTTCATTAATGGCCAAGTCACTTAAAATACAAGCCTTTTAATTCCATTCACACCTCTTTTTTTTCACACACACTTCCTCTCACCTCTCTGAGGAACACTTTGGTCCCAATTACTTGCATGCTATTTCTGTAACGGGGTCACATTATGAGAGAGATGTTGTTAATATTTTGCAGAAAACTCTTTTAGTGCTTTCATTTGCATTGCATTGTCAGGAAAAGAGTTTCAGGGTCACATGTGACCAGTGGCCATAATCTGTTATGTTGTGTTTTTGCTTTGGTTTGCTCATGCATTTTATGTACATTCCAGCTTCTTGATCTTTGTGTGTGTGTGTGTGTTTTCTTCATTATGTTAATAATAGTTTGGGGTTGTCTTTCTAGAAAGCCAGAAGTTGTGCTGAAGTTTCAGTTCTATTCTGTTTGTCCTTTTAACCTCCTGAAAGCACAGACATACATGTACACATGCTATTTTATGCGTGTCTGTTCTTAGTTTTTTTTAAACACCATCAATTTGTTTTATTTTTGTACATGTCTCTGACCTTTCACAAAATGTAGGTAAAAATCTGTTTCATTCTCTTAGAGACCCTACAAAACACAATATATCATGTTGTACATCTTATGATTTCAATAACCTGGATTCATTAAAGTGTTGTATGCGTTAAACGAGTGCAGTGTTAATAAAGCACAGCTCATATTTCCTTATCAGTTTCATTACAGATAGCTGATGTTCACAGCTCACTTTGACACAGTCTGTTAATGATTTATGTAACTGCATATCAATTCTTGTATAATTCAGCTTATATTTTAAAGCGTGTGTCTGAAGTGTGTAATTTCTGTGCTGCTAGTGTCGTAAAACATGTTGTAAAAATAATGCATTTTTTCCATTGTTTGGTATAGATAGTCTCGCTCCAAACTTATGGCATTGTTCGCAAAGCTCAAACATACCGCCACATTTTTTAAGCTGTTTTTGATGAGAAAACCTTATAAATGGTTTAGATAAGTTGTAGATTTATATTAGAATATTTTATTTTACTGTTTTATTTTATATAATTTATTTACTTAATTATTTAGCTAAAACCATGGTCCTTGGTGATTCATAAAATGCAAATCCACGGCTACCTTCATGTTGAGTCAAAAAAACATATACAGGCAATGAGGCAACACAAAATTAATACCCATGACTCCTGATGATATATTGAGGTCTTATGAAGCAAAGTTATTCAGGGCTCCAGACAAAAAAATTGAGTAAGGAGCCACTGGCTCCTATAAGCAAAAATTAATTAAAAACCAAATTAATTTTTTAGGTGCCACAGAATAAACGTATTTTATTATTATTATTGTTTATTTATTGTTTTTACATTTTAACATTTCAATCATACTGTCATGTGTTTGTCTCATCTTTTCTTGACTTTATCAGCATTTTAATCCATCTTGTAGATGACCTGGGAACTAAGGTTCACTTAAAGTGGGAACTAAATGTCTTTTCCAACTTGAAATATAGTCACAAAGAATTGTTCATTACACAGAATCTGTACCAATATCATGGACCATAAGCATCACTTGGCCACTGAGTGTAGTTTGGGCTCCTCCTAAATGCATCCTATAAATGTTGTCATACTGTATGTCTTTCACACTTTCATTCTGTTTTTATTCATTAGTAAAATGCGATTTTATAGGAGGAGTTGAATCATGTAGGCAACAGGTTAAAGGGCTCATATGATGTTGCTAAAAATAACATTATTTTGTGT
>NW_015554056.1:0-2831 GCF_001515605.1 Sinocyclocheilus anshuiensis
GTCGCTCCTCCAGCTACTCCAGCAGCAACACCAACAGCAGTAAGAAGCACCGAATGTGAACGGCGATAAAGCCAGACCTGCTAGTGTTGTGACTCCTCCAGCTGCTCCAATCACTGTTCCTGCTAAACTGCCCATCGTAGTGTTCTTGTGCACAGATGCAAGTTCATCAGTGATGGCATTTAGTTCCTTTATTTGACTAATGAGAGTTTGATAATTTCTCTCGAATTCTGAGTTCAGTTCCTCAATGCTTCTTTTCAGTTCATAAAAAGTTTCGGTTTTCCTGCAAAATCAAACTTTTTTTTTTTTTCAGGATTACAGAGCATTTGAAATTTGTTTTGTGCACTTTATGGCCTCCCTAGGGAACATGTTCTGTTTAAGTACATTGTATGAGTATTAAACTAATTATTTGTAATGCTGCAACTTAAAAACTTGTTGTATTTGCAATAACATCAATGAACTGACCGTAAAATCCTTCAGCAAGGAATGCTTACCATTGAACAATCTCCTCTGGTTGATTCCCATCACCTGCATTTTAAAAGATTTTAGTCAATTATTATCTTATATTTGACACCAAGCTGTGATTTCTGAGAGTCACTTGTTGTTTTAAGTGAACACAACATTAATGAGGCTGAAAAATGTATGTAAAAATGTAATTTACTGGCTCACCGTTGAATGAAAGAAGTTTTTTAATAATCTGATCTGAAGCTTTGTTGTCGTCACTGGAGTTTCTGTGATGGTGATCCATCTTTAGGAGAAGCCGAGTTTAATTCGCTCCTTAATAATATTCAACATCTCATTAACAAGGTATTACAAAACTAAATGATAATTTTATGAATCAAACTGAATTTTTTGATGCCTTGTTAGCATGAATGAGTTGGAGGCCAAAACACATGCTTGCTATTTTATCAGTTGATATTCTCCATTTTTGAGTAATTCAGAAACCATTGTATTCACTTTTCTACAAACTTTTGTTAATGCACTGTACTGTTATTTAAAACTTACACTAATGAAAAACACTACAATTAATGTAGTAAGAAGTAACAAAGCCCTGAGAGGTCCTGCATTATTTTTCTGTCTTGTTTTTTCATGATCATGACTTCATAGAGTAAAAAAACACTGTATGTTGCTTAACGTTTCTCTGGTCACCTGAAAACTCAAGTTTTACCTTCTCACACTTTCACCCTTCTCAGGAGACACTGATGTAAGTATGACAGAAAAAAAAAGATAGAATAATAGTAATGCATGACCTCTTATGACTTTTCTGAAGAGAAAACAAACTGTCTTACCTGGATAAAGAAATCTGATTACTTGTTTTGTTATATTTCCACCTTTTTTCTAGCAGTAATATATTGTCAGTAATACAGACTTTTAATAATATCTGCTTGTGTCGCAGAAGGCAAATAGTGACTGAATTGCTGATCGGTTTTGTCGAGAGTGACATTGGTTAATAAGTTACAAGTAAATCAATATCACACTCACTATCCGTTGTGATCGGGTCCAAGGCCAGCTGGAAGTCAGAGAAACAGCAGGTGTTTTATAGCTTTTATTTTGATCAAAGCAAAAACATGATTATAATGACAAAGCTGTTTAAGCAAAGCAGTCAGAAGACTTGATTTGCTCACTTCACTTCCATCAGTTGAATTGCTGAATCATACAATTTTTTTTCTGTCCTCAGGCATAGATAATTTTTCACTAGAAGGCTCATCACTGGTCAGTAACATGCACTTCATCAAATTAGTATAAAGATTATATATATATTTTTTTTAATCTAAATAACGTCTTCATGGCCAATTAAAAATGTCACTCACATTGGAGCAGTTTAATGGCTTTTGGTTTTGCTTATTGGTGTAATTATTATACTGCCTAGTGTATTTTGTAATATCAAGTCAGGTCACTTTTATTTTTATGGCACTTTTTTTTTTTTACTTGTATAGCTCTATGAGACAGTAGCATTATGATTCAGTTCAAGTCAGTTTAGTTTAGTGTCATATCTTTTCATGACTCTTTGAACCTGACATGGCTTATTCTGCTAATTATTATGTGAATGGGTAATAATAGTCTTCTGTATTCATTCACCTGCACTTTGCTTAATGTTGGACAGCATTTAGTTTTTCAAATAGCGCTTTTAATGATAGTTAAAATATTAAATTGCAATACTTAGGGCTGCACGATATATCGAAATATCGCAAATGTACATATCGTGATATACATATCAAAAACGGCATGCAATATCAGAATTCTTTTAAAAATAGGCTACTTCAAAACGTTGGGAAAAGTCAAAGTTTTAGGATGACGCATATGCCACAGAATAGACACGCCACTGTTACTTATGTGACTTGTTTGACATTAAAAATAGTTATTAAGTGCAGTAAGAGGCAGAAAACAACTCCTTGCTGTCTGACACACACCTGAAGCCTCCTCTCGGACAGCGTGTGATCCCTTCAAGTTTTCTTTCACATAGTTATGTCCAAATGCCTGTCTTGATGAGTATTCATGTAAACACAGTCGGTTACATCTTAAGAGAATGTGAACAGTTGGGAAAGAAATCGGATTTGGAGCAATAGGATCCCAGCAGACTAAAACAGTAAACCTGCAGCTGTCTGTCAAACAACAAAAGAAAAAGAGAAAATCACTCACTGCTCTTGACTGAATAACCTTATAGCTTTATTATGAACCAATTAATATTTAATTCATGTGAAGACTAAGCAGTGTTTGAGTTTTGCATTTGATTATTCAGTTTCTGTATTGTTTCTTAAAGGGGTCATAGGATGCCCATTTTCCACAGGTTGATATGATTCTTTAGGGTCTTAATGAAAAGTCTGTAACATAGT
>NW_015554056.1:2920-3389 GCF_001515605.1 Sinocyclocheilus anshuiensis
TTTTTTACCCTGTCAAAAACAGCTCTTTCCAGAGCAGCCGTTTTTGTAGCATTTTCCTTTAAATGTTAATGAGCTCTGCTGACCCCGCCCCTCTCTTCCGAGCTGCTCTCAGAGGGACTGTTTACTTTAGCCGCATTCACCGTGAAACTTGCTAATTAGCACATTATTAGGAAAGGCGATTTGCAAAGATTAATTAAAAAAAACCTTACACTTACTTCTTCTGTAGATGAAGCTGGATCACGAATGATTTGCATGAACATAGATGCATTTATGTAGATCAGGGGTGCATTCCTTTCAGAAACAATGTAATCCACTGCGTCTTCAGCGGCTCAGATGTCGGGAGTAAATGAGGACTGCTGTGTTCATTATTACATCCAACAACAGAACACCTCAATCGCTTAGGAGTCATTCTTGTCTACATCTGCTCCAGCGGTGAAACAATGGCGGACTGATGACAGCTCACTCAGGG
>NW_015554056.1:3417-10917 GCF_001515605.1 Sinocyclocheilus anshuiensis
TATATATATTTTCAGTTTTTAAATATTTTTAAATGTAATTTCAATTTTAAATTGATTTCACAAACTTAAAGCAATATTGTATCGCATATTGAGTATTGCATTATCTAACAAGGCAGAAACTGTGTGTCATGATCTCTAGCTGGAATGTCCGTGAGCTTTGCTAGAGGGCACTCCATCCCAGACTTCTACCACTCCATCAAAGACTTCATTTCCCATAATCCTTTGCCCGGACTCATCAACACTCACTGTTTGCACCTGTGTCTCATTTACCCTGTCTGCTCACCCTACATAAGTCTGGTTTAGTTTGTCATTCTTTGCGGAGTCTTGTAAATGTTATACTGCATCTCTTAGCGGTTCTCCTGTTTATATGTATCTTGGTTTATCGACCCTTTGCCTGTGTTCTCTGCCTTTTTGTTTACTCAGACTGATTGCCTGTGTGTTGACCCTTGTCTGCTGTCTGATTTTGATTCTGGACTTTCCTAATAAACACTGCATTTGGATCCTCACTCAGTCTCTGAGCAGTTCCGTAACACTGTGTATGTCCCCTTTAAAACAAATAAAAATGTACACGTGTTTGCACTGTTACATTGTTAAAGAGTAATCCAATCTGTTTAAAAATAAATCACAATTAGTGTATTGCGTATAATCCTCACATTGCCTAAATCTTTCAAATTCAGATTTTTGACAAAATTAATCCTGCATTACGAGCATATCAAATAATTAAATCAGACACATACTAGAAACAATATACTGCTGCTGATGTTTAGTCTGCATTATGTATTATATGGTAGTGTAGTATTAAATAGTGATATTTTGAACCATTATCCTTTATCAAACAACAATGCAATCAAACATTCTCACTTTTTGGCTTGTAGAAGGAAAACACTTTTTCTCTGAAAATCTCTTTAGAATTCAAGTAGGTGACATCAACATCATATTTTTACTCGTTTGATAGTTATTTTCCAGGTATGCAATGTTTCTTGTATATTTTATGGATGGGGAAAAAAAGTTTATCCAAGTAGAAATTGTTTTGCTAAAGTACAACTGTACAGCAGAAACATATTTATCTCGATCATACTGTAACACTTTGAGGGTGCGGTTTCATAAAAATAATAAAAAGTTCAAAGTGCAGAGTTTCCTGTGTCACATACACAGCAGTACAAACGCAGTGAAATAAGACTCTCTCCTCCCTTCAAAGATTGTGTAGTTTTAGTCCTAAGAAATACATTTTCTCAAGTATAAGATGTATGGATGAAAATAGATGTTCTTTTTAAAGCACTGTGTATTATATGCTGTATTTACAGTATGTGTGAGTCTTCTACTGATTGGGCTGCGGAGGCTGCAACACTGGCTATCTACAAAACAAACTACAAATGAAGGATGACACAGAATAATCACACCAGGGTGAGCTTACATACATTTTATGTGTGGAGATTCATAGCACGCATTGTGTTCAACACTCTGCAGTACAGTACCTGTGTGGAATCACATAGGTACTAATCAAACTATTCAAATGAATTTTAAAGCCTCACACACACGCACACATATAAACTGTATTATCCTTGACTAGCATAGGTTATTTGCTCTTGTTTGCTCTGTATCCTTATGTTATTTTCCGTGAAGCTGGTTCTTTCAGATTTTTGGTTTGTTTATGCAGTCACGCAATGATGTAACATACAGAAACACTTTTTTTTTTACACATAAACCATGAGAAACCATAAAAACTTTAATTTGGTCCTTCAATCAAGTGCTCGGTTCATGCATGCACATATCAGCGGCTCATCAGTCTTCGGTCCGAGTTGAACTGTTTCCTCAGTTCAGGGACTGTTGGAGGAACTGGAGCTCTGAATGAGTTCGTTCATCACAGGAGCAGATGCGGCAGTATTTTGGCTCATTTCCAGTCAGAGTGACTGTTGGATGTCTGAAAGTGAGTTTTGATTGAGTAACGTGCTGCTTGAGCCGCAAACTGTTTCAGACGGTTCAGTCCGACTTGGTCAACTGATTCTTTCACTAAAAAGAATCGCTTCAAAATAATGATTTGTTCATGAACCGGACATCACTCCGGACCGTTTTCCTGAAGCTCTGTATTACAGTTAATAATGTTGTAAATAATGTTCAGTCTCTTGCACAGATGATTGTTTCACTTCATAAGATCAATATATCATCAGGAGCCATGGGTATTCATTGTGTGTTGCCTGATCTACTTTCTATTATTATTATTATTATTATTATTATTCTCAAAACCGGTAGTTGCTGACTTTCATGAATCACCAAGGAGCACGGTTTCAGCTAAAAATCTTCTTTAATGTTATACTCAAGAAAAAAGTCACTGTATTTTTATAAATAAATGTAATTAATTTAAATTGTCATATTAGAAAGTGCTAAAATAATTGATAAATGTTTGTTGCAATATGATCTGTTGCCTCACACAACTTTTCCTGCATCCTTGAGAGCTTAATTTAGGATAAATTTGCAACCCTGTTAATTTATGGTTTTCCTTATCCTATTTTTAAAACCCTGTAAGTACAGTATTCATCAAACAGACTCCAATCATCTGTGCATATCTTCTGTCAAAACTGGAAGCGGGAATATGTTTTTATACCTCCTTCTCACTGTACACATCCAAATGATGTTTTGATTCAGAAACATGCAATACAACATGCAATGCTGTAGTAATTTATTAATGTAGAAAGCAAAGATAAAGAATAATAGGAGTGTTTAAGGTGTAAATACCTTCATAAGTAAAATGAAAAAGAGGTGCAATATTAGTATTGCTCAGAAAACAGTAGTTTCAGGGGATCAGTGGACTGTGGTGTAACATCATCTTGTTCCACTTAATCTGGCAATGAAATCAGAAAAAATACAAAATAATCATTAAGGCTGCATACACATATTACATATATACACATTCAAATGTCTACACACCACGTCTCTCTCCGTTTATCTCTCACCTGAATATACCTCAACTTCACACAGTGTGAGGTATTCTTTGCGTCCAGGCACAATAAGGTTGACGTATCGTCCCTTAACATGCTTAAACTCAAATGTTTTTGTGTTTCCAAGTGGGATGGGCCCAACAGTTGCAGCCCTGTGAAGACACACAGAAACAGAGAAAAAGAGAGGGGCATTTCAGATATGCTTCTGTCAAAGGCAAGTTTGTATTAAAATTATTAATTCAAAGTAATTTCATCTTATTTACTCATTTTCTAACAATTTATGTAAGCATTAAGAGAGAGACAGCACTTACAGCTCATTATTGTTGCCGTTGTTCTCCAGGCTGTTGCCGATACGGATCTGAATACCCTCGATCCTCTTTTCACAACAGTCTCCACGATTAGTGATGCTAACCCTGGTTACCCTGTAGACGTCTGACAAGTCAACTCTCCACCAGGGGTTCATGTCCCCGTTAGTCACGCTGCATGAGCCGAGTGCGTAAACGGACTCCCTGTTGCCATCGACAGCATTTTGAGCAGCTGCTAAATCACTGTATGTGGAAGACTGAACAGCTGTGCCTCCAAGAGCAAGATTCCCTGTTTAACATAATGACAGACAATAACTTAACTTGAATTTAAAACAGTTTCATCTCAAATCGATATGCCCATGTAATTATGTGTTTGGTGAAAAGCCATGTAATAAGTGATATTCGTATACATATAAGTGGTCGCTCGTCTTGCTAGGAGCTATTGTTCTTCACACAAGCTTTGCGTTTATTACAAGTGAGCTAATACAATATTTCAACTCAAATCAATATTTTGTGTCCAAAATTATTTATGTAATTAGCCGGGGATATTTTGTGATAACAACTCTCTGGATGTACATTATCCCTTATTGGTTAGCAAATGCTCAATAAGAATATTATATGTGACCCATGCTGGCAAAATGAGTGTGAATGCGCACGGTCTAATATTGAGCATATCATAAAGTAGTAGAATAAAAGTAGTGAAAAAATGTCAGTTTTGGTCGAATTTGAGGTTTTCACAAAAATGAGTTCATTAAGCCCTCTTCTAGTGATCCCAATGCTTCAGATAGTAATTAGACATCTAAAATGATCTTTATTTGTATGTTTTCTGAGGGAAGTACCTTTTTCTCTGCTCACTTCTGGACGACTGCTGCTGCTTCTCACCACAAGTTGTAGGATATATCGTTGCAAAGCGCAGCATTAATTATTATTAAGAAAAGAATTGGAGGAAAATAAGCAAGGTTGCTCTCTGATTTTGCTTTGGAACCTTTAGAAAACTTTAACTTGATTTCTCTCAAAACTGACTTTGCTGACTCTATCGCATTTAAACGGCTGTAGCCCAGTCATTTTTTTTTGTCAGATTCCAAAAGGTTATATATCATTTTGAAGGTATTTTAATGTAGAATGTGAAAATGAAGAGAACTCATTTTTGAAAATGTGCTCATTCCGACTAGTAAAAAAATGTTGACATATTGGCCGTTAACAGGCTCAAACTCAAACACTACTGTGCCATTAGGAACAGTGAGAACAGTAGCAGCCCTGAAAATACATAAAGAACAGTGTTAAAATGGAAACCAGAAGCCTCTGAACACAATGTACATGCCTAAAAAAAATCAATTAAACTGTACTTAAATCAAACGACTATTCATAAATGATTGTTCATGATTTATATCAGTATTTGATAGTGACAGTGAATAAAAAATATATTGTTGTACATGGACTCAAGTCACTTACTTGGAACAAATTATAAAATATTCAAAGGTTTTGTAAAATAAATAGTGTAATATAAATTACAGAAAAATTACTGTAATACTGTAATAGTAAAATACTGTAAAACTAAGTAACAGTGAGGATACAGTACTGTAAAATTAAGTTGTGGTGAGTTTTTTTTTACTGTAAAATGAAATTGTGGTAAGATCAGTATACTGTAAAATTAAATTGCAGTGAGGGCATTATACTGTAAAATTAAATTGTGATAAGGGCATTATACTCTAAAATGGAATTGCGGTAAGATACTGTAAAGGGGCAGTTGCAGTAACTTACTGGCAATAGTGGTGCCAGTAAGTTGCAACAAAATTACAAGTAAAAGTATTAACAGTGTGGAAGGAACCACTGACGATGGTTTGAAATAGTGAGTAGCCTACAGAATATAAAGCAATACAAACAAGGGTAAAATCTACTGATTACATGTTGAGTAATAGCACTTAAAAATGTTAAAAATGCATTACAAATGAGAAAAAACAATACAGCATCTGTGCTTCTGAGTGGCAGAAAGAAAAATGTGGTGCTGGCACGAAAGATACTTCCTATTGAACTACATTCGATCGAATGTCACGCTGAGTTACACAAAAAAAGGGAAATCCATGTCCATGGACAAGAAATAATATATTAAATTTCAAGCCTATGTCACAAACTGCCGTGGTTGTATATTTATTGACCACTTGGTTCTTCCTTATTTAATGAGGAAGAAACACAACCCAGAAGTACACAAATAAATGAATACTGTTTACACTGAGAACACACACTTTTTACAGTGGCATTAATCATTTATCAATATCTTTTTTTATGATACTGAAGTACATTATTACATTTATCAGTAAATATACTGTTGAACAGTACATGAATACAACTCAAATCCTAGAGTGGTTTGTTTAGGGATTTTCAGTTTACTTGCATTGTACATTATGATCTGACAGTGTAAGACAGTGCTCACCAAACTTCTTGAGCCCAAGATCCCTGACCACAGGCCTGATGAAACACAAGATCTGTACCTATAAGAGTTGGGAGAAAAAAACAGCTCAGATTGTACCTCCAACTTGAGGCATTTTATTTAGGCTAATTATATTTGAATTACATGAAATGCTTTGGTCCCACTTTCAGATTAATGCAACTAAGAACACTAACACTTGCAGCGAGCAGATCGTATGAAGTGCCTTTGTTAATGGCACTAGAAACTTGGCAAACAACCAGGGTCCTGAGATGCAAAACATGTAGCATAATGAAAGCAAGACCAAACAAATACATTTACCCAAACAGAGAAATGATAAATCCCTGTTACATTGCGTACACTTTGATTACGAGATGTTCACACATAAAGTGTCTGATTACAGGATTTCAAAACAACAAAGCATGGCACTTGAAATCATATGTGTTCTGTTCACTATGGACAAGGTATACAGGAACTGATGAAATGTCTAACTTGATGCACTTTGGATAAAAGTATCTGGAAAATGTGTAAATGTAACTACAATAATCTTATCTGATTCTGATTTTGATATGAGAACCACTGCCAGTGAATCAGTTTTACTCAACCAGAAATCAGTGCAAGCATTCCTACATGTGCTTCAGTAAGTCTTCCTGTGTTGAAAAAGGATTTATGTATTTGTGTATATGAAAATTGAGTTTTATCAATCACGCTCTTTCAGAGGATGATACATATTCTTAGTTTAACATTTTAACTAACTGTCACGCTGAGTTACACAAAAAAAGGGAAATCCATGTCCATGGACAAGAAATAATATATTAAATTTCAAGCCTATGTCACAAACTGCCGTGGTTGTATATTTATTGACCACTTGGTTCTTCCTTATTTAATGAGGAAGAAACACAACCCAGAAGTACACAAATAAATGAATACTGTTTACACTGAGAACACACACTTTTTACAGTGGCATTAATCATTTATCAATATCTTTTTTTATGATACTGAAGTACATTATTACATTTATCAGTAAATATACTGTTGAACAGTACATGAATACAACTCAAATCCTAGAGTGGTTTGTTTAGGGATTTTCAGTTTACTTGCATTGTACATTATGATCTGACAGTGTAAGACAGTGCTCACCAAACTTCTTGAGCCCAAGATCCCTGACCACAGGCCTGATGAAACACAAGATCTGTACCTATAAGAGTTGGGAGAAAAAAACAGCTCAGATTGTACCTCCAACTTGAGGCATTTTATTTAGGCTAATTATATTTGAATTACATGAAATACTTTGGTCCCACTTTCAGATTAATGCAACTAAGAACACTAACACTTGCAGCGAGCAGATCGTATGAAGTGCCTTTGTTAATGGCACTAGAAACTTGGCAAACAACCAGGGTCCTGAGATGCAAAACATGTAGCATAATGAAAGCAAGACCAAACAAATACATTTACCCAAACAGAGAAATGATAAATCCCTGTTACATTGCGTACACTTTGATTACGAGATGTTCACACATAAAGTGTCTGATTACAGGATTTCAAAACAACAAAGCATGGCACTTGAAATCATATGTGTTCTGTTCACTATGGACAAGGTATACAGGAACTGATGAAATGTCTAACTTGATGCACTTTGGATAAAAGTATCTGGAAAATGTGTAAATGTAACTACAATAATCTTATCTGATTCTGATTTTGATATGAGAACCACTGCCAGTGAATCAGTTTTACTCAACCAGAAATCAGTGCAAGCATTCCTACATGTGCTTCAGTAAGTCTTCCTGTGTTGAAAAAGGATTTATGTATTTGTGTATATGAAAATTGAGTTTTA
>NW_015554056.1:11065-11970 GCF_001515605.1 Sinocyclocheilus anshuiensis
AAAAAATTTAAAAAAAAAAAAAGTAAACAGTGAAGCACTGGTACTACTCTGCCATTGCAATGGTATCACAGCATCAATTTATCAATAAAAGCTTAATTGGGGAAACGATCCCAAACATAGCTGTGCATCACCACACATATGGAGCTCTCATCCAGTGAGAAACTGAAACAACAGGCAATGGATATATCCTCCGTTACCTGTTGCATGGTATCTTCAGCCATCATCTTAACCCTTCTTGGTGGTGTCTGAGAGCTGTAATCATTCTTTTTGTTTAAGCATTATGTTCTTGTTGCTGATGCTGTCATATAATTGTTTCTTGTGTTTAACTGAAATATATGCAATGTCCTAGGAGACCTTAGTCAAACACTGCAACACATTGACAGATCTACAAATTAACTTTTGTTGGATTTTAAGCAAAGACATAACAGTTCCAGGGGGAAATTGAGGCTGGGCCATAAAATTACTACTGCACATGTTGACAGGCCTGGGTGGCATCAGCAAGAGCAGATGCAGTCCGATCTTCCTAGCAGGCGTTAAAGTTGTTCCTGTTGGGCATCTGGAAGCAAAGAGTGCCCTTGGCCATGGCCAAAATGTTTTTAACATTGGCGCTGGCAAACTATGCTTGGCTGATGCTTGCAGGGTCCCCTAATTGGGTCCTAAGATTTTAAAAGTTGTATAATCCATCCATGCACAATGTTTACATATGCATAAAAGCCTACATTAAAATGTCATATAAATTGGTATTTTCATTAGAAACTAGCCTACTGATTGCCACCATTGATGGACAAATATTTTTTATAATATTAAAAATATCTGTATGACAGTATATTCTGCAGATCTTCCCTGCTGTACCGAATATCTATACTTTTCAAAGTATCATATCGAAGTTAGAAATTCAAATATTG
>NW_015554056.1:12955-17653 GCF_001515605.1 Sinocyclocheilus anshuiensis
AATAAATAAATAACAGAGAGAATAATAATAATAATAACAGTTATTCTCTCTATGCTATTTTTCAATGTTTCAAGTGATGCAGGTGTATTTTTCCCTGTAGGTTTTTTTAAATTAAAAAAAGTTTTTTTTTTTTATAGGTTTAAAGGGGGGTGCGACCAAAAAAGTAGTTGTTAAATAAAAATGTCATTCATATCAATTCATGCATCACCTAATTTCATCGTAACATATAGGCCTGGCCTACAGAAAAGAACATTTATGTTTAATCTGTCTAATAGTGTGTTGGGCGTACTATACAATGATTTATAGCTTGTCTTTGTTGAATAATACAGAACATAAAGAGCTTTAAAAAATAATTGCATATTAAATCGCAATCGCAATATTGGTAAATACAATCGCAATTAGATTATTTTCCAAAATCGTTCAGCCCTAAAATAAACACACCTGAACCAGCTAATCAAGCTCTGGTGTGTTGAGGCAAGTTGGAGCTAAACTCTGCAGGACACCGGCCCTCCAGGATCCAGTTTGGAGACCCCTGGCCTAGGGCCTCGGGCTTTGAGGAGGGTCTCTCTCACTTCCACTTGATTTGTGTATATAGTGCATATTTAATGTAGCAATGCAATACATAGCAGCTAGTTTATTAAGCGCACAGAGCAACCACCCAATAAAGCATTACAATAATCTAATCTTGAGGTCATGATCGCATGAATTAATGCTTCTGCATTTGACATTTAGAGCATATGTTAGAGATATTTTTTTAGATGGAAAAATGCAGTATTACAAATGCTAGAAACATGGTTTTCAAAGGAAAGATTGCTATAAAATAGCACACCTAGGTTCCTAACTGATGACAAAGAATTAACAGAGCAGCCATCAAGTGTTAGACAGTATTCTAGTTTATTACATGCAGAGGTTTTTGGTAAGTAATTAACAACTCAACTTTTTTTTCATAATTTAGTAATAGAAAATTACTAGTAATCCAATTTTTTTTCAACTATGCATTCTGTTAGTTTTGTGAATTGGTATGTTTCATCAGGCTGTGAAGAAATATAAAGCTGAGTATCATCAACAGTGAAAACTAACACCATGTTTCCTGATGATATCTTCCAACGATAGCATGTACAAGCATGTGCAACGGTCCTAGTACTGAGCTTTGTGGAACGCCATACTGTATTTGTGATTGATATGATATCTCTTTCATTTACCGCTACACACTAATGACGGTCAGATAAGTATGATTTCAACCATGCCAATGCAATTCCACTAATGCCAACATAATTTTTGAGGTTATTCAAAAGAATGTTGTGGTTGATAGTGTCAAAAGTAGCGCTAATAACATCCTGACTTGTAACATAATGATTACATTTATAGGGGAATGTTCCAAATTATGTATGTAATTGTCTCTTATTAGAATAAAGGCTTACAGAAAATGGGGACTCTTTTGTAATAGATCAATTTATTGTTGATTATCTAGGTATCAGATACCTCATTTGGTTGGGAGGGACTTATTCAGCAATAAATAGAGCATAATTTCTGAGCACAATCTTAGTCAGCTAGATACTCTTCATAGACTGCTGGTGTGTATTAATTTTCGTATCTACATTAGCACATTTTTGTTTGTAATGTTTTGTCAGGGCATAATATTCCTCATGTGAATAATATATTGGATAAATTATAAATCTAGCAATTGTTTAGAAACTAATATTTATAATACTATTTATTTATTATATAAAACATATTATTTTGTTTAGAAGCAGATAACTTCTGAATTGTGAAGGTCTTCTGTGAGGTTGATGCATTGATGGATTCCAGGTGAGTTGAATGTGTATGCACTCTCTACAGCAGGTGGAATTATAATTGGAATGAAAAAAAAAGTACAGTATTTAAACAGTTTCGCTATAAATTTGCTAAACTCTCTGCACAAAACTTTAAAACGATCACACTTGTAACAAAGCTCTTTGTTGAAAAAGACTTAAAGTAGCTGTGCTACTGTTCTTTAATTATTGTTGGATGTTTCCTATCACAAAATCACAATATCAGTGTAAATGGCATGTTCTACACTAAAACACAACATAATAAACCAAGTGAGTTTGTTGATAATTAAGTGCTGCTAGCTTAAATTATATTATCAATATTGATTGATTTATTTATTTATTTTTAATATACATAAATGAAGACATGCAATTGAAAAGTTTTTATTAACTGCATTAAAAACTTGACAATTTAATTAGGTGGCAATTGATCAATCTATCAAATGGACTATATGCCGTTTCTTTGTGTAAATGAGGACGAGAAATTGAAAAGTATTCCTTCATATGCTGAGATGATGTTTTTATGTCTTAATCAGGATGGCCATACGTGTGATTTTGTTACTAACACTTTTTACTGGGCTGTGTGTTGCTAATTTGAAAGGTACGTTTAGAATAATAATAGTAAAAATGCCTGGATTTAAAAATCTGTAATCGCTGTGTCTTCATATTACATATCAATCAGATTAAATTATTAAAATTATATGGTAATTGAAATCTTGTGATTGATTGATTTGTTTGTATTGCTTTGAAGCTGTCTTATCATTTTTTTTTTTATTGACTGTACAGGCAATATTGCTCTTAATGCCAGAGTGGTGCAGTCCTCCTTAGGACACCCACAGGGAGATGCTGAACATGCAGTAGATGGAAACAGAGACGCAAATTACGCGAAGGGCTCATGTACCTACACTAAACCTGAGTTTAATCCATGGTGGAGAGCTGACCTTGGAAACATCTACAGTATAAGCAATGTTGCCATCACTAATCGTGGAGACTGTTGCAAAGAGCGACTCCGAGGAGCTCAGATTCGTATTGGTAACAAGCTGGAGAACAACGGAAACAACAATGAGCTGTAAGAAATGTTTCAAATGTTTTATCATCTTCCGATGTTTATGATGCTCGATCTGGTTTAACTAGGGTGACCATACATTCTCTTTTTCCTGGACATGTCCTCTTTTTGGACCTAAAAAAACATTTCTAAATCATCAAAAATGTCTGGGATTCAGCTTTTGTTTTCTACACAAGTGTTAGTGTTCTTAGTTGCATTAATCTGAAAGTGGGACCAAAGTATTTCATGTAATTCAAATATAATTAGCCTAAATAAAATGCCTCAAGTTGGAGGTACAATCTGAGCTGTTATTTTGTCTAAACTCTTATAGGTACAGATCTTGTGTTTCATCAGGCCTGTGGTCAGGGATCTTGGGCTCAAGAAGTTTGGTGAGCACTGTCTTACACTGTCAGATCATAATGTACAATGCAAGTAAACTGAAAATCCCTAAACAAACCACTCTAGGATTTGAGTTGTATTCATGTACTGTTCAACAGTATATTTACTGATAAATGTAATAATGTACTTCAGTATCATAAAAAAAAGATATTGATAAATGATTAATGTCACTGTAAAAAGTGTGTGTTCTCAGTGTAAACAGTATTCATTTATTTGTGTACTTCTGGGTTGTGTTTCTTCCTCATTAAATAAGGAAGAACCAAGTGGTCAATAAATATACAACCACGGCAGTTTGTGACATAGTCATGAAATTGAATCTATTATTTCTTGTCCATGGACATGGATTTCCCTTTTTTTGTGTAAGTCATCGCGACATTCGATCGAATGTAGTTCAATAGGAAGTATATTTCGTGCCAGCACCACATTTTTCTTTCTGCCACTCAGAAGCACAGATGCTGTATTGTTTTTTCTCATTTGTAATGCATTTTTTAAATTTTTAAGTGCTATTTCTCAACATGTAATCAGGAGATTTTACCCTTGTTTTTATTGCTTTATATTCTGTAGGCTACTCACTATTTCAAACCATCGTCAGTGGTTCCTTCCACACTGTTAATACTTTTTCTTGTAATTTTGTTGTAACTTACTGGCACCACTATTGCCAGTAAGTAACTGCAACTGCCCCTTTACTGTATCTTACCGCAATTCCATTTTAGAGTATAATGCCCTTATCACAATTTAATTTTACAGTATAATGCCCTCACTGCAATTTAATTTTACAGTATACTGATCTTACCACAATTTCATTTTACAGTAAAAAAAAACTCACCACAACTTAATTTTACAGTACTGTATCCTCACTGTTACTTAGTTTTACAGTATTTTACTATTACAGTATTACAGTATTTTTTCTGTAATTTATATTACACTATTTATTTTACAAAACCTTTGAATATTTTTCATGAATGCCATTGCATTTATTCCAAATAAGTGACTTAAGTCCATGTACAACAATATATTTTTTATTCACTGTCACTACCAAATACATCCATTACTTGGGCGTCTGGGGCTCAGGCCAGGGGCTCAGTCTGTCTCTGTAAAAGTGGAGAGAAAACACACATTAGTCTCTCATTCAAGGAGTATGCAATTCAACCGGCATGGTTTTCCTCCTGGCTTTTAAAGCTGTCCCGAATGTGCTCCAGGTGTGCTGGCCATCACGCTCAGGTGTTCGCCGTGAAGGAGCGGCATTTCCAGGGCGACGCTGCTCTGCCCTCGGGATACTCGCCACAATAAATATAAGCAGTCACACAAAAAAAACATCAAAGCTATGATCTCATGAATTTATATCACTTTTTCCTTTTGACTTTGTGAAGGGCTCATATACTGTCCACTTTTGCTACTTTTGGCTTTCATAAACATTTTTTTTTTTTACATCACATTTTGCATCCC
>NW_015554056.1:20890-22250 GCF_001515605.1 Sinocyclocheilus anshuiensis
AATTCATAACAACAAATCAAAGCAGAGATCATGACAATATAGCAACAAAATAAATAAAGCAACAAATAGCATCCCAGTTGGTCTTGGCTGGCCTCCATAACCACTGACGGAAATGTGTGAGAAATGGTCAATGGTTTATGTTTAAACAGTATAGCTTTCTTGCACATCCTTGTCAGGGAACTCCATTAATTGCCTGAATGCACAATCCTGTTAAAGGTACACTGAGTAACTTAATGGCCCTTCAAACTTAAACCTTTGTCTTAAAGTATATTTTTAGTTGTGACAACTCTTGATCCAAGGAATATCAGTGTGTATCAGCTGCTGCAACGACATTTGAATTGTGAATAAATATTAGAGCAAAATAGGCTATTGAGTCAATCTAGAAGTACTCTTGAAGAATACAAGACTTTAACCAAAATTAATACTATATCAACATAACCAAAATGAATATTATATCAACATAACTGGTTTGCATCAAATTCTCAGAAATATTTCCAAATACTTCCAAATTAATCAATCCAATTAAATTGTATGGAAACTGGAATCAGAATAAGAAAATAAGAATAATTGTGAATCAAATTGAATAGGGTATATGTCGAACGTCACCTGACCAAACTTGGAAAACAGGCCTCATCACTTCCGCTTGTTGGAGAATGTGTTAACAGCCGTATTCAATAATGGCGATATCTACGGACTTTTAAGGTAATGAGTTAAACTAGCTAGCTGTTTTTATTGTTGACGTTTTATTAAATTTAATATCTAAATGTTAGTGAAAAAAAAAACTTTTAGATATCAATCTGCATATGTGATGGACATTGGTTATGATCGTCTTTGTATCTACTTTGAATGTATATTGAGTAAAACAGCTTCATATTTAATGAATCATATGCAAAACGCTTGAACCGAAAGCAATGAGACCCGTTTAACAAAATACGGAAGTCTGTTGAGCATAACCCCTATTGAATCATGATCAGAGCTGAATTAAGAACTGGTGAATCAAATGAAATCATGAAATCTGTATCAATCCCCAGCCCAACATCTGAGCGATCATTTAAAATAAATAAATAAATACTTACAAAGCCAAAGATGCATTGATTCTAGGTGGCACGTGAATAAAAAGCGTTTTGGATGTCGTTTTGGGTGTTGTTGTTTTTTTTTTTTTTTTTGCAAAACATCTCTTTAATTATTAAAGGGGTCATATGATGCTGCTAAAAATAACATTATTTTGTGTATTTGTTGTAATGAAATGTGTTTATGCGGTTTCAAGTAAAAAAAAAAACATTATTTTCCACATACTGTACATTATTGGTTCTCCTCTATGCCCCGCCTTTCTGAAACGCGTCGATTTTTACAAAGCTCA
>NW_015554056.1:22521-23450 GCF_001515605.1 Sinocyclocheilus anshuiensis
AACGCCTTCTTTCTTTGCTTGAACATTTGGGCGGCGTTATGTAAATCTTCCCACATAGTGCAGTAGATATGTGGGGGCGTGTTCGTATGAGCAGTTTTAGGTAGGCGTGGCTGACTCTTAACTTTGATAAAGAATATCTCTTTGGGTTTGAGACTTTAGTCTTTGCAAATTTACAGATCTTCTTTATGCACCAAGAGCTTGTAACATTCCAAAGAGAAAGGAAAAAATGAAATCGCATCATATGATCCCTTTAAGACATTTCTGAAAATACTCTAATTTGCTGCATAGCATAGCTGCAGTAATGTCAAATACTGCACCTGATAGTTAAAACACATACTTACAAAGCCAAAGATGCTCAGTGCTGTGGCTTTTAAGAGCAGGGGCGTACATTTTGTCTTACAGTGGGGGTGGGGGGACAATAAACATAAAATTTCTTAAGAGCAATTTTTGAAGGGGACACAAATAATATAGCTAAAATTGTACTTGTAAGAATATGTATACACAGAGGAATTACTTACTACTATTAGTGCAGCAGGGAGACCGTGCCAAATTAGACAACTTAAAGCTGTTGTGGTCGGGCCGTGATAGCGCTCGTGTCTGTTGTAGACATTACTATCCATCACAGTGTTTCTAAGTCCATGGTTTTCCTGTAGAATTGGGCTACTTTACCCAATAAGTGTATTTTAGCCCCCGGAAAGCGATTTTTACCAGGTGACCCCCTCGAAACGAGGATAGTTTGGGCTAATTTTGGGTAGCAATTGGGTGGGTTTTGTTATGAAAACCTGGCAACCCTTTCCCTCAAGCAGATAACGTTATTATTGCTAACATAGAGTTCCACAACTATTGGCTTTGTTCTCTCTCACCGGACTGGTGTGTGTGTGTGTAGGACAGGTGATGTAAAAGAGGAAAGCAGGAATTTGGACCAAAGC
>NW_015554056.1:23468-27490 GCF_001515605.1 Sinocyclocheilus anshuiensis
ACCGGCCTCGTGTGTAGGTGATGTAAAAGAGGAAAGCAGGCATTTGGACCAAAGCACTGTGAGGCAAGAGACTCAAATTGTTTCAAACTTAAAATGCATTTTTGCCCCGTTTGTGTTGTTTTACTACGTACACAATTATTTAAAGTATAACACAGTGTTATTTAAAAAAAAAAGTGATGCATTAATGTTTCAGAATTAATTTTATATATAGTAACAATATAGTATAGTAACAAGCTTTGAAGCTTTAACCCTTTTCCTATACCAACTGTGTGTGTGTGTGTGTGTGTGTGTGTGTGTATGTGTATGATAGACTAGTTTAAATTTTTATGTAGTTAATAAAGTCTTACTTGTCTCACACTTGACGTTGTTCATTGTTTGCTCATGACTGGAGTCCCTAATCATGCAGACTTTTGCTACATGCTCTGAGTAGTATTGTACAGTAAGAAAGTTATTTTCCTTAACCAGGATATTAAAATACTTAGAATTAACAGACAGTTGACACTGAGAGGTCAAATGAATGCTTACAGCGGATCTAAATATTTATAATTAATTATAACTAGTTATGGTTAATTATTCATATTTCCCCTTTGAGCTGATTCGCTACAAATTGGTGGAGAATGCGGGCATGATAAAACAAAGGTTATGAGTTTAAAACACTGTCAACTTAAAAGTGTGTGCTTGATAGTCCAGGTTAGAATAGGGTGTGACTTGAGCTTTAGTGAAGAAATCACAAAATTGCAGTATTGATTAAACTGTTTCTGATGAAGAAATCCCAGTATAGTGTTATATAAAGGTAGATTTTTAGTGATGCTCCTCTTTCTACAGCATAAAGGCCTTATAGATTATAAGGCACACATAACTACACTATATGCTTAAATCGGCTTTAACTTACAGTAAACCTGTTTTGTTATTCTTTAAAAAAGTGCAAGAAGTTTATTGTTAAATTAGAGAAGCACATACAGAAGTGCTTATTTAACACAAGTCTTGAAGGACTGAAAGCACCACGTTTTAAAACTGTGGGCAACTTCTTTAAAATAGGCAGACACTAAACTGCTTGAATTGCACTGGCATGCATTGGTTACCGTGACAACAACTTGTCACAGGAAGCGCTAACTCCACAGAGCACACGCGTCACCCGGCGACGCCATGTTGTAAACAAACCACCTTAAGCAGCTAAGCTAACACGACTTAGCATAGGTTAATCTTAGGCTAAGCTACCAAATAGCTTTAACAATTAGGGGTTAGCACTCTTTAATTGAAGCTTTTAAATACAGCATGTGTGTACAACCTACTGCACCAGAGCCGAAAGCAACTGGACAACGAGGGAAGAATACTACTGACTCATGACTCAAGCGAGAGTAATGACTACAAAGAGCTCACCAAGATCATCATCTTTCTGGCCAACAAAATAATGGGTCTGAAACAGGAGGTAAATGATCTCAAGCAACAGATCACGGCGGTATCCCACAAGGACCCCAGCAGAATGGAGTTACAGGAGGAAATCAATAGACTTCAAAAGGCTCTGACAGCTGCTGAACAGCGAGAGCACCTGGAAAGGCAGCCAGAAAGGACCTGGAAAGGAACCTTTCCCACACAAAATTACTATTGAAACAGCAAATTCTGAGAATTCTTAGACAAAGTTGCCAGAATTTAAACTCTGATCCAGGAACTGAACAACACTCAAGACGAACTTGACATGGTCCAAAAGAACTCAGGTATTCTTATAGGCTGCAAAAGTAACCACAGTGCGAGAGACACCCTCACTCAGCAGTGCAAACTCCCTCAGGCTTGCACCAAACTACGAGGGAGGAGCCAGCACTTTCTGCTTAACAACTCAGCAGACAGAACCATAATACCTCCAGCAACCACAGAGAGAAGGGGGTCCCTTCCAAGCATCCCTGCAGCAGCGCATGATGTGACCCCCAGAGACCTTGACAAGCTAGCCAGAAAAGTTATTTTTATTTTGACTTTATTCTACCTCTCTTTGATTTTAGTTTCATTAATTTATCTTTGTTTAGCTTGAATGTACCAATTCAGCTGAGTTGATTTTAATTAAATCTGAGACTTAATTGAATCAATTTATCTATTTTTCCTTTTAGTTTCCTACAGCTATTAGGACCTTTTCATTTTACTTTTACCTTATTTTAGTTTGTTTGACCATCACCATCTTCCCTCTTGGTATAGGATTATGGCAGTTATAGCAGCTGTTGTATCCTTAATGAGCCATACAGGTTATTAGTAGCCCTAATTCCTGTCTCTGCTATACCCATACTTCTCAGCACGAGGCCTATTACATAAGGTACAGTTACCATTCATTATACTATAGGCCCTGAGAAGACTAGAAACACTTCCATTGTTTCTGTTTATATACCTTGAGGTGTTCGATGTATCCCTGCTAGCTTAGCTAACAGAGTGCAGTTACTGTTCAACACAATGTAGGCCCAGACATAACTAGGAACACTTCCCATTGTTTCTTGGCCTTCTGCTTGACACTTCACCAGTCAGCTCCCTGAAAACCTCTGCAGCTGCAGAAGGAAAAAGTTTAATTCAGGCGAACCGAAACAACGCCTGTGAATGCCACCTGCAAGCAGCCCGAGCTGACCGTGTGACCCCACAGACCCCAACAAGCTGGCCAGAGACAATACAACTGGCAACCTAAATACTGCAGAGGGCCACAACACTTGCCCACCTGCAAAACATGGACTTTTATGCTTGAACTCTGCCCAATGTGACCACACAAGACAGACTATCTGCTCAGCATCACCTCTGGCCTTGAGGCACACAACATCCTGTACCAGCAGTCTGAAACTGTCAAAGCGGATTACAAAAACTACAACAAGCCTGCTGCAGCCAACTCTGAGTCTACGGCAAATGACAAAACAGGCCATGAGGGAGGAAGGCTTCAACTCCAGAACCTTCCCGAAATCCACATCACATTAGGAGTCACCACCCAAGCGCCATGGCCTTCCCCCGCACAATGACCACCTGACATCCCATATGGCCTACAGAGGACACAGCGCTGCCTCTATAGAGACTGTCAAAATCTTGCCCATCTCTGCACAGTACCCAGAACTGACTCTAAAGAGCACACAGGCCAGCAACAGAGATCCGGAGGACATTAAAGGAACTGATCCTGAGAGTGGCCTCACCAGCAGCTTAAACAAGCCATCATAATATAATTCTCAAACCCAGAGTCTGAACACGGACTGATCGCTGCCCTAGACACCAAACAGGGCTGGCATGAAACTCCCCATGCTTACTACCACAGACTTCGACAAGCTTACTTCAGAGCTCGCAATTACCCTGGGATGGCGGAGGACACCAGCTGCAAGAACCTTTTCCTCCGAAACATCCCAGAATCCAAAGCAGGCACCAGAAGGCACCCAGCATTTCCAAAATACAAGGCCCTTCTACAGAAAGCACTACTAGCCAGCGGTGGACAGAGCCGTCACCATGGCAACAGACCCAGGTTCCAGACCAACCACTGGCAGAAGCCATGGAAAAGGCCGTCCTCACCCTGCGAACATCACGGTATGTCCAACGACAGTCCCCCACAACATCCTCCTCCACACCCTCCACACATGACAGCTTGATACGCCTACTTCTGAGTTACAGGAGCTGCTGACTCTAGTAAAAGAGCTCCTTGCACAAAACTCAACTGAAGAGTACTGGGAAGGACAAACTTCTGACTCCTTGCCTGACGCAACACAGCATCAGACCCCTTCAAGGGAGGATCATCCCTTGAAACCGGTCGACAACCCAGAAGCAGCCAGACAACGTTGGATGGAGCAACGGGCCCACATGCCCAACAGCGAAACCTCTACCAACACGCAAAAGAGTTCCTTGAACAAAACTCAAATGAGGAGTACTGGGAAGGACAAACTTATGGCTCCTTGCCTGACGCAACACAGCACCAGCCCCCTCCAAGGGAGGAGCATCACTTAAAACTGGTCGACACCCCAGAAGCAGCCAGACAGCGTTGGATGGAGCAACGGGCCCACATGCCCAACAGCGAAACCTCT
>NW_015554056.1:27881-28378 GCF_001515605.1 Sinocyclocheilus anshuiensis
ATCCTGCAAACACCACGGTATGTCCAACAGCAGTCCACCACAACATCCTCCTCCACACCCTTCACACAGGTGCCGAACGGAGGCTACACAAGGACAGCTGGACACGCCTACTTCTGGGTTAGAGGAGCTGCTGACACTTGCAAAAGAGCTCCTTGAACAAAACTCAACTAAGGAGTACTGAGAAGGACAAACTTCTGACTCCTTGCCTGACGCAACACAGCATCAGACCCCTCCAAGGGAGGAGCATCCCTTAAAACCGGTCTACACCCCAGACGCAGCCAGACAACGTTGGATGGAGCAATGGGCCCACATGCCCAACTGCGAACCCTCTACTAACACAACTCAGGCAAGCTCAAGTCAGTGCTGCCACAAGAGCAAAGCGACACCGCAAACATCAGATTTTTAGTGACGTTCGAGCAAAACCGAGGGCTAACAATGACCTGCTGCCCTCCTGCCACCATCACTAGGTCAGTCTGAAACTCTCTGCACACTACAAA
>NW_015554056.1:29888-30445 GCF_001515605.1 Sinocyclocheilus anshuiensis
ACTGGTGAGAGTCTAACCCGGCTGTTCCACATCGCGGGTACCACGGATAGCCTACTGGCTAACAACATCGACAAACAACCATCTTACCCAGACCAACTCACTTCAGGATGACAGGTGACACAGCCTTGACACCTGCTGCACAAGCTCGAGGATTCGCACCTTGCTACAGCCTACATCACCACAGCCCACCACCTGACAGCATCCGCCATGGCACCACAACCACTCCTGGAGGCAACAATAGCCAGAGAGCCACTACTGTCTCCCAGCCGTGAGTGGCAGGTGCATGTGTGATTGTCCTGCACCTTTGATGTTGTTCGCTGTTGTCTATTCGACGGACAACAACGTTCGAAAGGGGGGATATTTGTAGCGTATGGACCAATCAGACTCACCGTTTTTCATTAGATTTAACAAATCAGTTATTCATTAGATTAACAAATAGTCACAGACCCCTCACCCAATAAACATACTGGGTGCCAGGATGTCTGTGAACGACACCAGGGACCCTGGTTACCATGGCAACCCTGACACCAGATACATTTACGACCTAATGGAATGCG
>NW_015554056.1:30467-33282 GCF_001515605.1 Sinocyclocheilus anshuiensis
CCTGCCCGGTGGAGTCGCACGGTAGAGTCGATGGTCTTTACACTCTTCGGTCTTCACACGAGGAGGCCTTCACGCGTAAGCTTTTTTATACCCGTCTACCAAAATACTAAATTAATTCAGCTGGACACACTTTCCCACACTTTCCTTATTTTTTCCACAACAAATGGCCAAGCAAGCGCAGACACTGACAAGATACGCGATACAGAACGAGACCAAACGCGATATCAGCATGTCTCCACACAGTTAACAAAACATGTTTACCATTACTGTTCTTGTATATTGTCTTTTGTATTATATGCTGTTTTATGCATGTTATGATAGATCACTAGTTAATATAACCTCACCTATATTATGTTTGGTTTTTATGAATTCATCTTCGGATGATCTAATTGAGAGTGCATATTACGTGCTGATACCTATGCAACATATTAATGTTCTAAGATTCTTTACTAGTTTGTGCATCAACACCCAATCAAATTACATATGCGAAATACCATGCTTGGAGACAAAGAGTCATAAAACTCCCCAGTATTTCCAACCTCCCACTTGGAATTTCAGCCTTTCTCATTGGACAAGCCCATCCTGAGAGGCGTGAATCTTGTCAGAAATTTAAGGCCTCACATCAGTGACCCGCCTTCAGTCTGCTGTTCTGTTAGATTCTGAGAAGATGAGGATGTGAGCTAGAACTCTTCTGGAACCCCCTTAAGTTGTGCCAGGCTTCGGCCTTGTCTTTACATTCACCAATGATTCCTGGATTTCAGCTGGGCCTCTGTCTCTCTCAGCTCTTCGCTCTTTCTCACTTTTCATCTGGGAGAAAACTCTCTTATGGCGCTTTTCCACTGCATGGTACGGCTCGGTACGGTTCACTTTTGGGGGGTTTTCCACTGGGTACTAACAGACAGTTGACACTGAGAGGTCAAATGAATGCTTACAGTGGATCTAAATATTTATAATTAATAATAACTAGTTATGGTTAATTATTCATATTTCCCCTTTGAGCTGATTCGCTACAGCCACAACCCAGTCACTTTATCCCAGGTAATGGATGTAGTCATTGAACAGGGGAGGCAGATCCTTGAGCTAACACAGGCTGTTAAAGGTTTACTGACAACACAACAGGGGGTTGGGGGTCAGCTGGCAAATAACACAAGAGCCCAGTTACGGTTCACGGAGGCTGGCCAGCCCATATGCCTAAAATGTCAGGAACCAGGGCATATTGCGAGGAACTGCCTGCAGAAACACGGCTCTAAAAAACCTGCACCCCTTTCCAACGTATCGGGAAATGTGACACCCCAGTTGCTGTGAGTCGAGCAGTCCGGGGGCAGCCTGTAGACTCAAGTCAAGAAGAACTGCTGAAGCGGGCAGTGGGAACATGCCCCCAAGTAGATATTAAGGTTTTTGGCGTAGAAGTATCCTGTCTCTTGGACACAGGCAGCCAAGTTAATACGATATCAGAAAGTTTCTTCCGACAGCACTTGGGAGGTGATCATGAAGACATGACAAATTTTAGCACTGATTCGGGTGGATTCGAACCCCTGCAGACAGTCGGTCAGAACTGTTTTGACATCTAACTTGAAGAATTCACCCCAGACTCCAGAATCTCATTTAAGCTTTTACTGATGGAAAAAAGTTGTGGTTCTGTAACAGAACACAAAAATAATCTTACATGAGTAAATTATTAAATAACATTTATAAACAATTATCATACAATAACAAGCATTTCAATTCTAAAATAAAACACAAATTAAGGCAGTTTAACACATGTCTGTGCAAATAACTAGAGCAGTCATTCTATGACAGCCCACAAGATGGCGCCATTACTGCACTAGACGTGACTGAGGCACATGTTTATTAAACATTAACATATGTCACGTTAAATACTTAACAGTACTTGCATCAGCTATAATGAGCATGAAAGCAGGCTTAATGGTGACACATATAAATATGGCTAGATGAATCTAACTCACGGGATCAAACAATCGGCAGCTTTAAATAAAGAACAACAAAATACACTTACTTTATATGCACGGCCAACTATATTACATCAGTAAGTTTGAGATGTTGCAGACAAATGTGAGATGAAGCGGATTGCTCATGGAAATAGTTTGCGTTCTGCATGTCTGCTCAGTGCACCTGCTCCACTTCTTGACCGCACGTGATGCACATGATGGTAACGTTGCAAATGTTCATTGGTCACAGGAAGAAAGTTCTGTCACTGTGAAGTGTCATCATCAAAGACAGTAGCTCATTGGAAAAGGATGAAAAATGCCCTTCATTTTGTTTGCACTAATAAATGCAGCTGCATTCCAGCTGCAATCACCAATAAAATGTTGTTCCATGTTTTGTTTTGTTTTTTCTATATCGTCATAAATATCATTATCGCAAATATTCTTGAAATATCGTGATATAATTTTGAGGCTATATCGCCCACCCCTACTTGTTATACATCAAATGTGATTTACAATATATGTTAAAATGCCCTTGTCCACAGATTTATATTAGTGAACATAACTGCCGTTAGGAGATTCATTGTGATTTCCATGACCTTAATCATGAAATTAAAGAGTTAATTTTAGGGCTGTCAACGTTATTGCGTTAACGCATGTAATTCATTTTACAATCCTTAACGCATTAAAATAATTTAACGCAATTAAAGCAAAATTATTGAAGCACAATTTCTACTCGAACAGAGAGTCTAACTGAATGTTTGAATAATGGTTTTGTTTGGATATTTTGTGATTTGAAGATGTGCTTTGATAATACGTGTGTGTTAATTCAATTCAAGTTTATTTGTACAGCGCTTTTCACGATACAA
>NW_015554056.1:33373-40166 GCF_001515605.1 Sinocyclocheilus anshuiensis
TCTGAGGTCCTCTGAGGGGTTTGCATCATCTCTTCTCAGGTGTTCTGGATCCAGACTGAAGCTTGTGTAAATCCTAATTAAAAACAGAGAAACACATAGATACTAATTATAATTATACATAGATAATTAACGTAGCTTCTGTTCCAACCAAGCAAAATTGATTTGTTTAACCCAAACTAAAGAATAATAATGTGCATTTGATCAGATATAACTGTAGCGTATGATTAAAACGATGAGTGGGCCCGGTGACGTTTTGCTTGACTCCAAAAGAGTTTATTAGGTCAGTAAACGCAAGTTCTAATGCATCATTTATATTATCAACTTGAATGTTAAAATCTCTGGCAATTAGCGCTTTATCAACAGTAACCAATAGGTCTGAGAGGAAATCTGCAAATTCTTTTAGGAAGTCTGTATATGGCCCTGGTCTGCTTTGGGTGTGAGTGATCTAATCTTTAGGAGCCCAAACTTCAAAAATTGTTTTTGTTAATTTTTATTTTTATTTTTCTGGTTTACTCACGATCAGATTTTTTCTAGATCCTGCATTAAATTTATATTTTGACCTCACTATTTGGGGAACAGACACAGTCTTTATAGATTGGACAGCACAAGTACTTCTATCATTTAAGCGGGTAGAACAAAAGTCATCATGGCAGTTATTTGAGATTTGATTTACTGTAGAAGATTTGTATGGAGCGTAGCGTCCTGGAGATGTTGTTGGACATGAGTTCCGCTCCGACTCTGCTGGGGTGCAACATTGACATTATTATTGACATAATTATGGAAATACCAATATACCCTTATGTATAGTTTTATTATTGAATGTTTTGTAACCACTATTATTATACTTACATGGAATATGACCTATTCATATCAAAAATATAGATACTGTTTATAGCCTATTATTATGGTTATTACAGTATATGTGATTAATAATATTATATCTTGAAAACAAATATATCTAAAATGAATCTATGAATCAGTTAGATTTACAATTTGACTTTCTGCTATAAAGAATCTAATCGCATCCAGAATAAAAGTTTGTGCTTGAGCACCTGCCACTTTGCCCCTTGATTTTGAGGCAAAATTTCTTTTTTTTTTTTTTAATTAAAGGCCCTTTTGTGAAGGCCTGCCCAATCTAAATATTAGAAAAAACAATTATGAATAATACTTTAACCGTAAATAAAATTACTCACATGATGCCCTGACGACCTCATTTGGGACGATCCCTCACTACCACTACCAGGACACCTTCAATAACACATACAACAACAGCAACAATAGTGTTTACAACAGCAAAACCACCATAGCCTGTTAACTCAATAATATCTCTCCAGAAATAAATTTTAAAAATGTCAGTGTCAATATAAAATGAATAATATACATTAATTAATACATTTTTATATGTCCTACACAGAGTTCACTATAACAGCTGTTCTTTATTATTCTGTATAACAGAGAAGACAAAGCCTTAAGATTTGGACAACTTAAGACACTTAAGTTTCTAATACCAGAGTTATTAATAGGTGCAGAGAAAATGTTCTTTAACTTTTAAACTTAAAATGGTCTTTTCTGTTCTGTGTTTCTTTTTTCAAAACTGTGTCACAGCATTTGCTTTTGTATCACATTGCATATTGAATGGGACTTAGATGTAAGACACTTTTATCTGTATTTATAGAGCATGTGTTTAAACAACTACAAACTGTAATGGCACAAATTACTCACTATTAAAGCTCTTCAATTATAGGCTCAATTATAAGCTCATCACATTGCCATTGTAGGTTTTATTTATAGTGTAAGTGTTTGAGAGATACTTAATCATTGCTTTTGTTTATCCTGAAAGAAAGCACAGGACTCACGGTTGACGTCACGTCCTGTTTGTTGCTGCCGTGTGTTTTGAGTTTGAGCTCCGTCAAGTTAATTCTTTGTCGTCTAATTTTTTATCTTTTCTGGGAGCGACCTAGGCTTTTTCGTGCTGATGGCCTGCACCCCAGCAGAGTCGGAGCAGAACCCCTGTCGGACAACTTTTCCAGGACGCTACACTCCATATGACTAGTAAGCCAATTCTCAAATAACTGCTCTGATGGCTTTTGTTCTACCCACTTAAATGATAGAATTACTTGCGCTGTCCAATCTATAAAGACTGTATCTGTTTCCCGAATAGTGAGGTCAAAATATAAATTTAATGCAGGATCTAGAAAAAATCTGATCGTGATTAAACCAGAAAAATGTCAAATAAATGAACAAAAACAATTTTTTAAGTTTGGGCTCCTAAACATTAGATCACTCTGTAATGACTGGATTACTTTTCTTAGGGAATTAATTATTATTAATTAATTCAGGTTTTGAGAGGACTCGAATCCGAAGATTCGAAATCAACCTGATTAGAACTGATTTCAAATTTGTTAGTTACACTGTATCAACGACTCGTCCAGCGAGACGTTAATGTCCGTATATATTGACGATTCTGTTCATATTGCTTCGTGGCCAACGACACATGAACAAAATGGTACTCTTATTAAATTTTAGCAAGGTAACAAGGATCTAGGCAGAGTTTTAACTTTAAAATATCACGACACAAGACAATAATTCTTTATAAATGAAACAAGAATTTATTGGTTATTCTAGATTACATTAACTAAGCTAAAACACACATACACACACACACACACATACACACGAAGATTCAGGGAAGTGATGTTAATGGAGTACTGAGGAAAGCCCAAAGTTTTAGCAAGATATTCGCTACAGTTCTTTTACTTGCAACCTGAGAAAATTCGTAAAACAGAGACTTGGCTTATGTTCACTGCTTAAAATTATCTTGTCACCAGTTCAGTAGATAGAAGCTTTGTTTGTTTACTTGCGTTTTGAGTTTCCTTGTTTGGCTGCTTGAGGAATCCCGTTGCGGATTGGTTACTGCGGTGACGTCAGGATGACGTCTTTTTTTGGGGAAGCCCTCCGGAGATTGGTTGGCTCCTTGATGACGCAGAGGCTTCAGCAGTTCTGCTGAAAAGTCTGAGTTTGCAAGACTTTAAGTTCTTTGAAGATCTCTGACAATCACGAAGTTTCAACTGAAGTGTTTGAGTTTTAGATGACCGATCGCTTTGATGGTAAGCGTGTGAGATTGAGAATTTAGATAGACAATGGTATAACTTTAAAATATCTTATATTGTGAATATTCAATATATCACCAGCTGTAGAAGCAGCTCAAGTCTTTGAATGATGTGTTTCTGATGATTCTGCCACTGCTCCTGTTAACATCCAAACCATAAAGCAGCATAAGAACAATGTACAAACTGATTCATTAATCTTTTCTCATTTGTTTTTCTTAAAGCGAATACAGGACTCGTCTTTGTCAATCAGCTGATGAATTGGAGAGACGCTCAGAGTTACTGCAGACAGAATCACATTGATCTGGTCAGTGTGAAAAACCAGAATGAGAATGAGAAGGTTAAGAAAATCATTAATGATAATAATAAATCTGGATCACAAGTCTGGATCGGTCTGTTCAGAGACTCATGAAAAATGTGCAGTGATTGAACCGAAAGCTCAGAAACAATGGATTGACATCTCTTGCACCAACCTGTTTCCTTTTCGTGTGTCATGAAGGTGAGTAGATCCTCACAAAACACACATAATCCATCCATCACCTCCAGATCTCTTAAAGTTCACGCTACACGTCTGACATGACACATTCATCCACAGTGTTTGTTCTGCATGTTGTTTTTGATCAGTCTCTCTCTAGTTTAGTGAAAGGGAACACTTAGATTTCAAGATTACAAACGCATGTGTGTTTCATGTTGATGTACTATTCTGTGGGTGTGTTTGCGTAACGGTCAGAACTACTTTTACAAACTCTTTCAACGTACTTTGTGTCATTTAGTAACTGCAAAATTATGAGATATTCATCTGTCAATTTAATTTTTTGAGGGATCATAAGGGCATCACATTTACTCATCATCGTATTGTTTTCTTGGCAAACTTCAGTCTAGCTTGGAGGTGTCTCTTTTTCAGAAGTGGAGTTTTTCTTGGTCGGCAACCTTGCAGTCCATTCCTGTGCAGGGCTCTAGTGACCGTCTCCATTGAGACATCAATCCCATACTTGGCTAAATTAATCACTAGTATCTTGTCAGTTGTTCTTGGGTCTTTAGAAACCTCTCTAACTTGTCTTTTTAGCAGTAACTAAATCAGCATACTATCATCTCAAAAACATTGCAAGAATTAGATGTTTTGTTTCCAGTCAAGACTTGGAGAAACTTGTTCATGCCTTTATCACCAGCAGGGTGGACTATTGTAATGGTCTCCTCACCGGCCTTCCCAAGAAGACCATTAGACAGCTGCAGCTCATCCAGAACACTGCTGCCAGAATTCTGACTAGAACCAGAAAATCTGAGCATATCACACCAGTCCTCAGGTCCTTACACTGGCTTCCAGTTATATTTAGGATTGATTTTAAAGTACTTTTACTCGTTTATAAATCACTCAATGGCCTAGGACCTAAATACATAGCAGATATGTTCACTGAATATAAACCTAACAGACCACTCAGATCATTAGGATCAAGTCAGTTAGAAATACCAAGGGTGCACACAAAACAAGGGGAGTCCGCTTTTAGTTATTATGACAGTTAGAATCAGCTTCCAGAAGAGATCAGATGTGCTACACATTTAAATCTAGACTCAGAACTAATCTGTTTAGCTGTGCATTTATTGAATGAGCACTGTGCGATGTCCGAACTGATTGCACTATATTTTATGTATAATCATTTTCACTTAAATTCATTTTAAACCTCTTAAATCAATTTTTTAAATCACTTTAAATTCCTTGTTTTATTGTTATTATTTTTTTCTTTTCTTTTATGTAAAGTACTTTGAATTACCATTGTGTATGAAATGTGCTATACAAATAAACTTGCCTTGCCTTGTTCTCCACTGCATGGGTCTCTTGATAAGGCATAGAGGAATAATTAGGTTAATTAGGCAAGTTGGTTTATTAGGCAAGCCATTGGACAACAGTGAGAACGCTTGCGCTGTACTCTTTCCATTCACGTGAGATTCTGTTCACCTCAATACAGTTCCAACAACATGAAATGGTGGGAAAAAGAGTAAATAAATAAATAAAACATAATATATAGATGCTACAATAAGAATAAAATAGCCTATGACAGTGAATACACAACTCACATTAAAATTACACTCGTGGGTTGTGTGAATGTACATTTAACATTTCTTTGATTATTTTCATTATATTTATTACTGTCTATTTGTTTTAAATACACATTTATACAAGATGCATTATAATTCTTAAATATGTGAATAAGCACTAAAAGGAAGTAGGCAGAAGTGAATTAAATCTTTAACAAACATAAAGTTCGTGAAATAAAGACAAAGTGTTGATGTCCAGTGTGTTATCTTCTATTGCCACAACGACCTGTAAATAAAATATTTGCCTATTACATCTCAAAACAAATTTCGAATTATTCCTATTTGTGCAGCTTATTTCATGTGTTATTGTACAGTTGTGAGAACAGACTCACTTTTACCAGCAGTCACCTTCTGGATCACCCGTTTAGGGGTCTGAGACCACCGTAGAGTCACATTTGTGAATCTGTCAACCAGAGCAGATCCCAACTGAAAATAACATATTCATACTAAACTGATTAGATATGACAGTATGCTCAAATCTTCATGTCTCAAAGAAACTTTTAGCATACCACTGTAAACCCTGATTAAAACAATTCAGCATAAAGCAGCTCTGAAGCAATATCAACTCATTAGTAAAAGTATTTGGTGAATTTTCTGAAAAAAACTTGATTTTAAATATAATCACTGAAATCTTCAGTAACAATTCAGGTTTCATGTAAATCTCCAAAATGCAATACAAAAACAATCACAGCAAGCCTTAAAATGTTCACAAAGACATTTAAAGGTTTCATTGAATTTCAATCAATTTCAGGACTATGAGGTCGGTTTTTAAAAAGAGGGAAACCAGATGAGAGCTGCTGGTGTTTTACAGTAATCATGGCAGTTGGCAGTTGAATTTTCTCTCACCTGTTTCAGAACGTTTTCTCTCACGGAAGGGTCAGTTAAATCAACTCTGGACTCTGGACGCATCTTTACAAAAGATCTTTTTAAAACTGGACCTAAACAAAGATACAGTGATGCATGTATTATGAATTAGTAGAGGTTGCTTTCAGTAAAAATGTAGAAGTGCTCCTCACTGTTTTGTTGACAAAACATATTGTTACACCTTCTCCATAGACCTCCAGCTCACAGAGAGTGAGTATCTTCATGTCTTCAGGAATGATCAGATTCACGTAACGTCCATCCATCCCACCGCACGAGTAGCTGTAGGACTCACCTGCTGGAATAGCAGGAATAACAGGAATAACACAGACAGAGAGAAAGGATATAAACATACTGTCATATCTGCAGTAGTCCTTCACATTTGTGCTCGATGTCTCACATTCTTTCAACCTCAAGGGTCTCACATGGGATTGTTGTTGCCGTTGCTCTCCAAAGAGTTTCCGATGCGAATCTCCGCTCCGTTCATTTGTTCGGTACAGCAGTCTTTTCTGTTAGTGACCACCACTCTGCTAACTCTGTAAATATGACGGAGATCCAGCCTCCACCACGGGTTAGTCTGATTAAGGGTTGATGCGCATGCTGTATTCTGCTGGAGACCTCGATTACTATCAATGGCCTTTTCAGCAAACCAGCCCGTAAATGTTGATGACTGTGTAGCTGCTCCATCCACTGCCAGATTTCCTAGTAAAAAAAAATAATTTTTTATAAAG
>NW_015554056.1:41565-46432 GCF_001515605.1 Sinocyclocheilus anshuiensis
AGGTTAATAACACCGTAATCAGCACAAACTGGGCTACAATAATATGTGAGCAGTATGTATGTACGTGATTGTGTTTTTGAGAAAACAACGTTTATGCGTGCTTAGTGACATCACATATACATGGTACAGCATAATCAGTACAACGAAAGGGATTAGTACTGATGTATTTTAATGTATGATGACTTGCTAATTTGGAAGGATATGAGCATGAATAAAGCATGACTGTTTAGAATGAACTATGTCTTTACTAGACATTTTTTTTTAATTTTGTGAATCCTCTGTCAACCAGAGCAGATCCCAACTGAAAATAACATATTCATACTAAACTGATTAGATATGACAGTATGCTCAAATCTTCATGTCTCAAAGAAACTTTTAGCATACCACTGTAAACCCTGATTAAAAATTCAGCATAAAGCAGCTCTGAAGCAATATCAACTCATTAGTAAAAGTATTTGGTGAATTTTCTGAAAAAACCTTGATTTTAACCCTCTGGGGTCCGAGGGTGTTTTGGGGCCTGGAAAAGTTTTGACATGCCCTGACATTTGTGCTTTTTTCAGTTGCTTACAAACATTTGAATGTCTAAAGTTTAATAACACCGTAATCAGCACAAACTGGGCTACAATAATATGTGAGCAGTATGTATGTACGTGATTGTGTTTTTGAGAAAACAACGTTTATGCGTGCTTAGTGACATCACATATACATGGTACAGCATAATCAGTACAACGAAAGGGATTAGTACTGATGTATTTTAATGTATGATGACTTGCTAATTTGGAAGGATATGAGCATGAATAAAGCATGACTGTTTAGAATTAACTATGTCTTTACTAGACATTTTTTTTTAATTACCTGCCAAATACCCATAGACTCCAGCTTCACTAAGACTAAGAATCTTCTGATCTCCAGGAATATGAAAAATCATATAACGTCCCTCCATCCCACCGCATGAGAACGTGGCTGTGGCACCGTCTGCAAGAGTGGAAATTACAGCACATCTACAGACAGAAATATCATCTGTTATAATTTTCTGTTCATAGGCCTATAATGTTCTTCGGCTGACTAATCAGCAGAAAGGGGCGTTTAATTCCCGCCCACGTGTTCAAGCTGTTGATTCATTTTTTTACCCCTGAGCGAAAAAATAAAATTTAAGCCAAATTCTCTTTTTTCAATTTTTGGAGAAAAAAACTAAAAAGGAGCCGTTTTCTCCTTTTTCTACTTTCAATATTAAATCAATTCAGCTTTTCAGGATTCAGCTTTATTCAATGACCCGATTTTTTGTCCTAGAAATTTATGCAAATTAGTATCTATTTATTTTTCTTTTTACCCTATATGGTCACCTGGGGTGTCTTGCCTTACTGGATTAATACAATTCATTTTGACTTTCCTACTTTTGAAATTTCAGAAATGTGTCTTAAGTATGTTCTATATTCTGTCTGTCAGCATGTAGTGCAGGGTTCCTCATATCTTGCCCTGGAGGGCCAGTGCTCTGCAGAGTTTAGTAGTGATGGTGAAGTGAAGCATTCTGAACCAGTGAAGCTCTCAACACAATTGTATCGGAAAAAAAGGTTCATTACGCGAAGCTTTTTAACACGGTTTATATTGTGGCCATCTAGTGGTCATAAAAATGAATAACACCTTCCAAAGTGCTGTGTTCCATTACAGCCGCTGGTTCTACAACTGATTGTTTTGTTTTATTTTATTGTATATAAATAATGGTCATTGTCAAACTCATTCATTTGTGTCAGTGTACTGGCACTAAAATAAGTCAAATATATGTAAATCCTCGATCTGTCTATTTTAACTCTGTCTCAGTCCTGTTATTTCATGGGCAAAGTTAATTTGAGCTAAATATTTAATTACGATATTAAGAAAAAAACAAAAAAACAATGCTGACACATTATAAAGTAATATAACGTGAAGCAGGGCTATTCAATTGGCATCCTGCATCTTCATCTGGCCCATCTGGCCACATATGCCTTGAATTGTTTTTGCACTAATTAGTTTGTCCACAAGGTGGCATCACTGGCCCAGGCCATTGTTTCACAGCCGAAAAAGAAGAGACGGGACTATAAAACTATAAAATACAATTTATAGTTTTTGTGAAGATTGTTTTAAGTTCACTTAAATTAAAAGTTGTATTTTTCAGAGCCTACTAAATGTTAAAAATAAGTTCTTCCAAATATACTGTAATGTTGAATGGCTATAATTAATGGCTAAATTTGAGGTGAAATGCATTAGAGATAAAAATGAAAATGCAATAGAGATTTCAGTAGCAGTATTGGTATCAAAAATACTGGCCGTTGTTAATAATAGGCTACTTTGTAAAGAGAAGCCATTAGACATATTTTAAATATACCACCTTTAATTTAGAGGTTCAATGTGAAATTATGACAATATATTAATATGCAATTAATCATGATTAATTACAGAAAAATGTGTGATAAATAATATTTAGTATTTTTCTAATCATCTGACAGACAATACGCCTTAATGTTTTTATAGATGTTGATGTTGGTATTAGTTGCAGGGTTCCCACTCTTTCATGAACACCAGATTCTAGGACTTTTTAAAGCACCATTTATTTTATATCAAGCACCGATCAAATTCACACCCCAGCAGATGTAGTGTCATGAAAGACCTTACAGTACTTAACATTTCACAACTTACACTTAACATTTACATTAAACATTTCAGAGTAATAATGTTTTGAATGTGTTGGTTTCATAAATTGAGACCGTTTTGAGCAGTTGTGTTCAAAGGAATTTAATCAAATCCATTGAAGTCAGTATTGGTGATAAATTAAATAAAATTTCTAAAATGTTGATAATATGCATCAAACTGGTTCAAACTGCTGTAGTTCTTGTACAAGATTTAAATTTGAAATAATTTCTCAATTTTTTAATTAATAAAAAGTGGTTAAATGTTGTAATAACATGGTAAAAGCTGATAACATAAACAATTTGCACATTCACTCAAAATATACGTTACTCGTTAATAAATAAACTCAAGTCAATGTAATTTTGTAAATCCCATTTTTTCATCTTTGACCTAGGAATGCAGCTCAAACATGCAGCTGCTCAAAATGTCAGTATTTTTAAAAAATATTTCATGAGAATTTTAAACCTTGTACATGTGCAAATCTGCAAAAAAAATTATAAATAAAATAAATACAAATAAATAGGACTTTCTATTTGCTTTTAAACTGTAAACGCTTTTCACCAAGCTGTTTTTCCAATTTTTCAAGTTCTACATTTTCTCCTTAGCTCCATGTTGCAGTAAGTTTTGGGAGTTCATTTTTAGTCCATCTCCTATCCTGAAAAGTCTGTCTTGCAGAGACTGACAAAAATGGGCTCCTAAAACTTACTGCTAGATTCTGGAAGATCAATTCTTCAAACAGTGGTACAAGAGCTGGTCCTTCAAGAGTCACTCTCAACTTATCTGTCCATAAAGCCTAGAAAAATAGTCTTCATGTATTTCACAACACTTCAGCATGTTATTCTAATTAAGTGAGGGTCATTTTTTAGCAAAGTCTCTGAGAACCTGACACCTTGTAATTATGGAGACTCCAGGTAGGTTGCAGTTCTGGAAAATAGTGGCACTGGAGACTAAAAGGTTCCTGATGGTTTCACACTTAATTCTTCACATTCATTATTAATTATTTTGCAGTTAACATGCTCTTTTCTTCTCCACCTGTTTTTTTCTGATCCCGCTGACCCAATGAGCATTTTGCTGACCAATGGTCATGCCTTAACTTTGAAATTTCTGTATTGCATTAGTTTTTAATATTTCTCATGGAGATGTAATCATTTTTGACTTCTCAGTCTGAGTTAAATATCTTTTCTTTTTTTTTTTTTGCCTCATTTCATCCGGAAAAGAACCTGCCTAATAATTCTGCACACCTTAATAAGGTGTTTTTCATTTCCAGCCTTCATGGACAATTATATATATCACTTATAAATGATTAAATACAAAAATAATAGTAGTTATTAAGATTGATGTGGTTTGGAATTGGTAAAATGTGCTTGGAAAAAAATATGATCAGAATATCAACGTGCCTAATAATTATGCACGCACTGTAAGATGTGCGCCCTTTACGCAGAGTGTGCGTGATTGCAAAATCGAAAGTGAAAGTGAACAGCGAGCGCTCATTCAAATGCAATTTCATACCCCGCATATTGATAGCGGCTCCCTGATATCAATTCTTCTAACAGTGGTACAAGAGGATGTGGTGCTGATTCCTTCAAGAGTCACTCTCAACTTCTCTGTCCATAAAGCCTATAAAAACAGTCTTCATGTATTTCACAACACTTCAGAAAGTTATTCTTATTAAGTAGGGGTAGTTTTTTTGGATTTTTTTACCCAAGCAAAGTCTCTGAGAACCTGACACCTTGTAATTCTGGAGACTCAAGGTTGCAGTTCTGGAAAATAGTGGCACTGGAGACTAAAAGGTTCCTGATGGTTTCACACTTAATTCTTCACATTCATTATTAATTATTTTACAGTTAACTTGCCCTTTTCTTCTCCACGTGTTTTTTTTCTGATCCCCGCTGACCAAATGAGCATTTTGCTGACCAATGGTCATGCCTTAACTTAGAAATGTCTGTGTTGCTAAATGCATAAAACGTCTCGGTTACGTATGTAACCCTCGTTCCCTGAAGGAGGGAACGGAGACGTCACGTCGGTTGACCGACGAAAATGGGATCTCGCTTAGAGGGACCAATCCACTTAGAGTGTAAACTAAACGAGCCAATGCACATTGGCATGCGATTATTGCATCAAGCTGCTGCTGATCACAGCGCGAGTATAAGTAGGCAGCAGATGCAGCGCATATTCAGGTTTTCGCTGAGGAGCCGAGCCGGTG
>NW_015554056.1:46555-47423 GCF_001515605.1 Sinocyclocheilus anshuiensis
CTACCCTCTTGATGGAGGCCAATGCTAGCAGGAGCAAAGTCTTCATCTTTTTGACAGAAACTTTAGCTCAACCACCTGCAGACCTGCTGTAGTGCTGTGAGCACCAGAGTCAGGTCTCAAGAGGGTATAGAGGGGGGCCGTGGAGGATTTAGCCTTCTCGCCCCCTTAAGGAACCTGACGACCAGGTGGCGAGAAGAACACCACTCAACGAACAGGTTCCACTTCAAAGCGTAGGCGTGTCTCGTAGATGGTGCTCTCGCTGAAGTGATGGTGTCGACTACCTCTTGAGGTAGGTCACTTAGAACCTCCGCGTCCCGTCCCGGGACCAGACATGAAGTTTCCAGAGGTCTGGATGCGGGTGCCACCGGGTGCCCCGTCTCTGAGTCAGTAAGTCCTTCCTCAGAGGAATCGGCCGAGGGGGGCTGTCGCGAGGAGCATCAGTTCCGGGAACCAGGTCCAGGTAGGCCAATAGGGCCACCAGAAGGACCTGCTCCTCGTCCTCCCTGACCCTGCACAGCGACTGTGCCAGAAGGCTCACTGGGGAAAATGCACATTTGCGAAGGCCCCGCGGCCAGCTGCGTGCCAGTGCGTCCGTGCCGAGTGTTCCCTCGGTCAGGACAAAGAACAACTGGCAGAGAGAGGTTTCTGGAGAAGCAAACAGGTCTACCTGCGAGGCTCCGAAACGCCCCTATCGCAGCTGGACCGTCTGGGGGTGGAGTCGCCATTCTCCCGGGAGCGCAGCTCGGGACAGCTCGTCGGCTGCCCGGTTGAGCAGCCCAGGAATGTGAACAGCACGAAGCGACCTCAGATGCTTCTGACTCCAGAGGAGGAGGTGGCGGGCGAGTTGCTACATGCGACGGGAGCGCAG
>NW_015554056.1:50125-50295 GCF_001515605.1 Sinocyclocheilus anshuiensis
AGACATGGAAGTACGCGTCCTTCAGGTCGATCGCTGCGAACCAATCTTGGGGACGGATACACCCGAGGATGTCTCTCTGCGTAAGCATCTTGAACGGGAGCCTGTGCAGGGCCCGGTTCACGACGCGCAGGTCCAAGATAGGTCTCAACCCACCGCCTTTCTTGGGTACA
>NW_015554056.1:50761-50994 GCF_001515605.1 Sinocyclocheilus anshuiensis
ACCGCTCTTGTCGAGAATTTTAGTTTTTCCTGGTACCACCGACCGAGAGGCCAGTGGCGGAAAAAGATGAAGGATGAAGGAGTGGTGCTTTTTTGCTTACCATCTCCTGAAGAGCCGGTCCCTCCCCCTCTGGGTCGCCCGTCCCCGGGCCTCTTGCTCTCTCGCTTGCCACCAGGTTTGGCGGGGGCCTGGACGGGCGGGGCGGCTGCCCTGCGACCGGCTCCACGGCACAG
>NW_015554056.1:51231-63172 GCF_001515605.1 Sinocyclocheilus anshuiensis
GGGCATCTGCTGCCTTCACTGACGCAAAGTGGACGCCCCTGAACTTGGGAGGACGCCGGGCGAACTGAATCGCAAGCCGAGCCTGATGGTTCGACGGAGCCAACAAGGCGGGCTGGGTAGCTCTAGCCAGGCTCTCAGACACCGCGCAAGTGGCATCAACGGAACTAAAGGCGCACCCGCGGGCTGGCCTCAGTCTGCTTTGGTCGGCGGAGAACCGCTGGGCCAGTTCTCCACCGCGTCGCCGAAGAGGCTGGCCTGGGACACGGGGGCGTTCAAGGATCGTGTCTCGTCCGCCTCGCGCATGTCACCAGTCACAGCCAAAATGCCGCTTCTGGACCACCATAGTGGACATCGCACGACCCAGAGACCGCGCCGTAACCTTCGTCGCTCGTGGCGCGAGGTCCGCCGCGTTGCGGAGTTCTCTGCGAACTTCCAGGTCGTGACCACCCTCGTGCAAGTCCTTCAGTGCCTTGGCCTGGTGCACTTGCAATCACGCCGTAGCGCGTCAGGCAGAGGCGGCTTCGCCACAGGTCATATAGGCATCGCTGGCCAGTCGAGTACCTACAGACCCGGGGAGGGGCACGGTTTTCGTAACCCCCCAGCCGCCCCACCATCGAGGGTGGTGAGGGAGGAGGATCCAGCAAATCAGTTTCCGGCAGTAAAAAGGTGCCGTCCACGACCTGTTGAGCTCCTCATGCACCTCCGGGAAGAAAGGCACCGAGGCGGGGCGCTGAGAACCAGCGCGGACCACCCCGAGAACGCTGCTACCAGAGGGAACCCCAGATCTAGGCAGTGGCACGGGCACTCCGCCCCCTTGCAGGTAACGGAGTCTGGTCAGCAACTGCGAGATGGTCATACCCCTTTTTCCATGGGAGCATGAGTCATCCACGAAAGCCACCTCAGCGTGCTCAGAGGCAGCGATCGTGACCATCACCCGGCGTCAGGTAACGACCGCACCCAGAAACACACGGATGGTACGACATCTTTAAAAAGACGCGTCTTAGCTGGATGCAATAATCGCATGCCAATGTGCATTGGCTCGTTTAGTTTACACTCTAAGTGGATTGGTCCCTCTAAGCGAGATCCCATTTTCGTCGGTCAACCGACGTGACGTCGGGAGTGACCGACTGAAAGGGAACTAAATGCATTAGTTTTTAATATTTCTCAGTCTGAGTTAAATCTCTTTTTTGGCTCAAATCATCCGTAAAAGAAAATCTATTTTTTAATATTCTGCCTAACAATTCTGCACAGATTAATAAGGAGGTTTTTTTTTTATCTCCAGCCTTCATGTACAATTATATATCACTTCTAAATGATTAAATACTAAAATAATAGTAGTTATTAAGATTGATGTGGTTTGGAATTGGTAAAATGTGCTTGGAAAAAAATATGATCAGAATATCAATGTGCCTAATAATTATGCACACACTGTAAGATGTGCTCCCTTTACACAGAGTGTGCGAAATCGAAAGTGAAAGTGAACCGCAAGCGCTCATTCAAATGCGATTTCAATACCCCGCATATTAATAGCGGCTTCCTGATGTGCGAAAATAATATACACTATTAGAATGTTTGCAGGAGTGGGACACACACGTTGCAGGAGCGGGCAGTAATGGAACAACTTGAGGGTGAGTAAATGATTAAAAAAATTTCATTTTTGGCTGAACTATCCTTTAAGTAAAGGTATAATATTGCATATGTTGCGAGTTCGAGTCTCGTACCGGCAGGGATTGTAGGTGGGGGGACAGCGCTCTCTCCCACCTTCAATACCACGACTGAGGTGCCCTTGAGCCAACTGTCCAGCTGCTTGCTGGTGGAACATAAATGACTGCCCACTGCTCCAGGTGTGTGTTCACGGTGTGTGTTCACTGCTGCACATGTCACCTCACTTCACTTCACTTCACTTCACTTTGGGACACAGCTTTTGTGTGGAAGCATCTTTTGTTTCTTTTTCGCTTATGTTTTGGAAATTCTGTACAGATAATGTTTAATAGCGCCCCCTACAGTATAACAATGAAAACATGGATTCCCGGAGCACAACTATAGCTCAAATATATTTAGACTTTTAGTATAAGTCAAAGTATACTTCAATGGCATTGTAAGCACATTTCTGAGAAGTACATAAAAAGTAGACAAAGTATACTTTCATATTTTTTTTTGTATAAAAGAAGTATACTAATAGCACACTTGAATAAACTTCTTTTTCGTAAGGGAACACATGATAATACACTTTAATCACAAAGTTATCTATCATTGGGATACCAAGTGTACATTAACAGAAATTCAGCATTATAGAAATAAGCATATCAAATGTAGGCCTACACAAACTGTGCCAAAATTAGCATGATTATCTATAATGATGTCTCTAACAGTAAATGTATGAGAAAATAAGAAAAAATGGACAGCTCCAGACATGTTTAAAGTTCCTATTTAAAGACGTAATCCACAAGGTATTTTCTAACGCGACACCAGCATGACGTCTGTATAGATCAACAGCTACACGTTATTGACGTGTCTATGTGACGTGATAGTTGCATGTACATCTACATTTAAAACAAATGGAGACGGACACACACGTATACATGCATGTTATCTGTCGCAGAGATGTTCACAAGTCTTTAACCTGGAGTCCGAGTCAAGTCTGAAGTCTTTGGTCACGAGTCGAGTCTCGAGTCATTTAATGGCTCGCTAAAAAAAAATCCATTCAGATTCCTCATGTATTGAAAACTTCCTTTTTATGAAGCTGTTTTATAGGCTATAGACAAAATATATATATTCTATGATCTGCTTTGTAAAAAAAAAAAAAAAGAAGTGTTACGATGTAAAGTTATTGTACATCCAGTCTGTTATTTATAAGCTGTTTTAATCCATTACCATTTTAAAAAGTTTTTCTGTGATGAAATTCTATAATAGGTGTCCGATCTACCATGACACAAGGAAATATATGACACAGATATTACAAAAAAATAAAGTATTTCTTTATTATATAAGTCAGGGGTATTCAATTAAAGTTCCAATTCCTCGTAATCAAAACGTTCTCATCTTGAGCAGAAAAGAAAGATAACAATTTCAAAGTTTAAGTTCTATCCTAGCCTAACAACAATTTTCCCAATTATAATTACATGATTATTTTGAAATGTTCTTAGCCTACAGATTAATAATGCTAAATGCAGATCAGAAACATCTTGTCACATCTGGTTTGACCAGTCAGAGTCATAGGTTGTAGATAGATAAATAGATAAAATAGATCTATGAAAAATAACTATATTTGCAGCATTGTTGTTTTCTGTTGTTTTAGTGAAAGTAATCTATAATTTTGTGTTTCTGTTGTTGCTAAAATAACAGCGTCATCCGCAGCTCTTGAACTTGGCTCCGGTGCACGTCCGGAGAGAGAGAGAGAGAGAGAGAGAAGCGCGTTTGGCTCTTCATAAAAATGTATAGCGCTGAAATATATTTGCCTTTTGAATATCGGTTATACAAGTATTTAAGGATAAACTAGTCGAGCTGCTTTTAAAATATTCACAAGTCCTTTTCCTCGAGTCGAGTCAAGTCTGGAGTCATTTCAGGTCAAGTCTGAAGTCTATAAAAATGCGACTCGAGTGCGACTCAAGTCCGAGTCACTAACTCGAGTGCCCATCTCTGACCTCTCGTGCTTGTATCGTTGCCAAATGAACCATTCTGAGTGTCATAGCAACTGCTCTCCACTAAGTTAATGGGAAGGATCGGCGTATCATATGCACGCAAAAGTAGACCTTGGCGTGGACCAGCTCGAGTTACATTACATGCAATTGGAAAGTGTAAAGCCGTGTTATTCATTCGCAGACTAATGACAATGGGTTGAAATGTGTAGTGTTGGGTTGGAATCCAGGACCAGGATTAAGTCATGACCAAGAAACATACGGAGTCACAGTCAATGCAAGACCCTATTGAATGCAGATTATTTATCTACAATGGCAAAAAAAAAACACAATTATTATTTACACATTACAAATGTGTTTTGAGACCTGAACAGTCACTAGTAATAAAAGGCACATGCAAAGTCAATTTAAGTCAAACAGTCAAAAACAGTTAAAGGCTCAAAAAGTTTAAGATCAGTTAGCATCAGCCTAATATGAGTTGCCCCCGACTAACTACAACATGACCACGTTTTCAGAACTATAAACTATATATGTTACCTTATACTTTATGAATTGTGTAAATGTAGGTAAAAATTAAAGTAGATCTGAAAAACTACATTCAGTACCACGATGAATAAAATTATGCACATTGTAAAACCCAAGAATCAAATCCATCGAGGAAACCAATTTAACAACCAATGTATATGCACAATGCAAACTTAATTTATTACAGTGCACTCAAAAGCAATCAACATACCTTAGTCATAATTGTTGAAGCATCACCTGACACCAGTGGTGGCTGGTAGACATTTTTCTAGATAGGGCTGTGCCACATCCAACAATTTTAGCAAACATCCTTCATGATTTAATTCTGAACAGTTAAAGAAAATGTTTAAGTTAACAGAAGAAAAACAAAGCTTTCTAAATTTCTAAAGATTAAATTTGATACTATTACATTTTCACATTTTATGTATACAGCGCAACAGCAAAAACTGAGAAAAAAAAAAGTTAAATTTGTTAAATTTAGTTTAGTTAAATATACAAAATAACTGCAAGTCAAGCTGCAATACCAAACAGGACCACATGGAGATGACAAGAGACCACTATACTATATTAACCTGACTGCATATAGATATAGGCCTATATGAATTGAGATGAATCGAGATGAACTGTTGAATAAAATCTTTTTTCTTTTTCTTTTGCGCACAAAAAGTATTCTCGTAGCTTTGTAAAATTACGGTTGAACCCCTGATGACACATGGATTATTTTACCGATCTCCTTGCTACGTTTCTGGACGCTGATCGTGTAAGTACCATTGCTGTCTCAGGGAGGGTCAGAGAGCTCTCAGAATTCATCAAAAATATCTTAATTTGTGTTCTGAAGATGAACGGAGGTCTTACGGGTTTGGAACAACATGAGGGTGAGTAATTAATGACAGAATTTTCATTTTTGGGTGAACTATCCATTTAAAGTGGAACCCACTGGACATCACAAAAGCACGACAACACGGTGGATGGGATTAAAGGGGAAGCGACACGTCTTCCTAAGGTGTGTCACTAATTAAGGCCCCACTTACAACAATTGGTAGGAACTCCCGACTGGAACCATTGAGCATCGAACATGAATACTGACCAAAAGCAAACATTATATACAAGTACTAACACATTAAGTAATGTAAAATTTAAAAAATGTCCAATCAACCTGCTACACCCATATGAACATAAACACCACTGACCATCCAGTTCTGTGTACAAATAATTATAATTTTGTTTTTCATGATGCTAAGAGAACAGATTGTCTTGATTTACTGATTTAGTATGTTCTATAAAATGTAAATGAAAATATTAGATTTACAACAGCAAATAATTGTATTTAATTTATAATAAGGAATTCTATTGAAGCTTCTTATAAACGTTAGAAGGCAGTCTTTCTGCCTTTTTAACAACCTCTTTTGCATTCTCATAATTAACTTTAGCTGAAATCTTAATGGCATCAAGCACAGAATCGGCATCTTTTGCTGCTTTGTATCCTGCGATTCCTCCTCCAATCGCTCCTGCAAGAGCTGCAGCTCCAAATACCACACCTGCAGCGATTCCTGAACCAGCTGCTGCTCCAATGCCGGCGCCTGCAGCAACTCCTGTCTCCACTGCTACTGTTCCTGCTGCTGCTGCTGTTGCTCCGACTGCTGCTCCTGTGGTTCCTGCAGCAACTCCTGCCTCCACAGCTGCAACTCCTGCTGCTGCTGTGGCTCCTACTGCTCCTGCTGCTACTCCTGCCTCCACTGCTCCTGCCACTGCAGATACTGCTGCTGTTCCTACTGCTGCTGTTCCTCCTGCTGCTGCTGCCACTGCTGTTTTATCTGCCACTGTGCCTGCAGCAGTTACAGCTATGCCTATTGCTTTGACTACTTCTTTTAATTTGGCTGCCTTGAGTAAAGCCACAACCGAGGCCACAGCTACACCAATGCCCAGAAAAGCACCAATCAGTGTCCCGGTAGCTGCTCCTGCAAACCTAATAAGATATTTTTTAAGAACAATCTTCTTCGCTACTTCTCGTTTCTCTTCTGTAGACAAATTAACTATAAGCATACTATTCATCGTGTCTTGAATTTCTTCCTCTACATTTAACATCAGATCATTGGTGTAGCAGCCGTTCTCTTCCACCATCTTGTCGATGGTGTCCAGCAGATTTTTCACCTGAACCTTGTTGCTCCTGTACCCTAAATGACAGTCATTCCAGTGTTTATTGTCAATAACGTGACAGTGACCTCCACATTTATCAACAAGCTCCTGTAGTTTTGTACTTTTCTGAACAAATTCTTCAATTGTTTGACCATCTAGTTCTTCACCATAAGTGAATAAAACCACTGCATGTTTAAAGGCTTCCTCTCCACAATACTCAACAATTTTATCCAGAGTCTCTCTTTCTTGTCTTGTGTACCTTCCAACTTTTAGAACGATGACTAAGGCATCAACAGCTGGAGCGCATTCAATAATGGATTTAATGATCTGAGATTTGATGACTTCCTCCTCAAGACGCGTGTCAAAGATTCCAGGTGTGTCAATAACTGTGACTGTTCTTCCACCAACCATCGCAACTCCTGATTTACATTCAGCTGTAACAGACTCAGGTGAAGATTCAGTTTTGAATATTTGTTCACTGAGAATAGTATTTCCACAGCTGCTTTTGCCATGTCCTGTTGTTCCAAGAAGAACAATTTTTCTTGCAGGTTTAGACTCTATTTAAAAAAGACACTCTGGTTAGTGAAGAGTATTGTACTGATTAAAAAAAATAAATAAATAAACATGCATATTATATGCATACTATAAAACAGATTTGATTCTAGCCTTAATTTTATTAACATAAAAATATGTATTACCTCTCATTGTGCTTTTCTTTTGCTGAGCTGAATTTCTGCAATGTCAGAAATAATATTCAGGGCATTATTGGCAATGCTTAACATCCAGTCAAATATTTTATAAAGTGTAATGTAATTTGTCAGACAGACCCACTTTATATTAAGTGGCCTTAACAACTATGTACTTACATTTAAATTAATCATTTAGTACAGTGCACTTATTGTGTACATACATGTTTTTACATTGTACTTATATTTTAAAAATACCTGCATGTAATTACATCTGTATTTCATTTATTTAATTACATTTATAATTACACTGTTGACCCATCCCTTACACCTTAACCCACCCTTAAATCTACCCATACCACCAAACCTGTCCCTAACCTTACCCGTATCCCACCTCAATAAAAGTAAAAGTGTTTTGCAATACAATATGAACACAATAAGTTCATTGTACTTTTTTTTTTCTGTAAGTACATAGTAGTTAAGGCCACTTAATATAAAGTGGGACCAAAAAAAAAACACACTGCAAACTGCTGCGAACACAAATTCAGCACGCTGCTTACTGGAGCGCAGAGTGATTTAAAGGAGATTTCTAAATTTATGCTACATTCCCTGTTCATTATGGGGCCCAATGACATTGTATAACTGAAACAGGAATTTTCTGTAAAGTTGGTTTGAAATTATATGTATTGTGCAAAACTCTACAAATAACCTTTAATTGAATTGTGAGTCATTTGAAAATAAAGTCTGACTTATCTTAAAGTTCTAATTTAGAATTGAAGAGAGAGTTTGATTTCTCTTCAAAGTTATTATTATTATTTATTTTTACCACCGAGTTTGTAGTTTTGATTGTTTAGTTTTAAGAGATGCATATAGACCTTAGTTTCAAGAAATGTTAGCTAGAAATGAATGAGTAAATTGATTCACCCAAACACTAATCAAATTACTTCTAGTAATAAAAAAATATTGGGAGCTTAGGCAAAGCACACTTGGTGCCCCATAAAGTTTGCTGACAATCTTTTGGAATGCCGCTGCAGAATGCATTTGAATGCAAGTTTTCTGAAAATAAATAAAAATAAATAAATAAATCTTATAAAGTACAGGGGGTAAAGTACATGTTAACCTTACTTTCTGGAATACCTAGACACTTGGAAAAAGTAATCAACAACGTTAGAATAATAATAATTATAATAATAATAAATGCACTGTAAGTCGCTTTGGATAAAAGCATCTGCTTAATGCATAAATTTAAATTAAATTAAAAATTAAATTAAATTTCAATTTAAAACCTAAATTACATTTAAATAAATTAAATAAAAAAAAATAAAATAATAAATGCTTAAATACTAAAATGTTACTGTCATTGCAAGCATCTATGCAGATATTTACAAAATTCAAGAACTTTTAACCCCCTAGTAGGTTAGAAGGAAGAACAAAAGGAAGAGCTTTGAACCTTCTAGTAGACGTGTCTACAACTCTTCTGTTGCTGTTGCAGTCCAATAGACCCAGTCCTGGTGCAGTCAGGTGTCTGTTCCACACACTCAGAAATGGCGATTGAGCTTTGCTCTATTGACTTTTTATTAAAATAAGAATAAGAGAATAAACAAATAAAAAGAATAAAAGAAGCCACAGAAACTGAGGAGGGCAGAGGCTTCCTCTCACGCACATATACTGTACATAAATCATATATATACAGCTGCTTGTCCAATCATTTTGCTGTGTGTGCTGTTTCTTTTTTATCACTGGCTTTTTACACAACTGTAATGTGTATCTAGGTAGATCCAAAACTTATAAGCTGTATAAGCCATTATATGACAATCCAACACAATTTTCTTCAGCCTTCAGAGTGTGTAATTTATATGTGATTTATGCTGTGTCTTGTATGATGAGCTCTCTGCATTCTTTATGAATGAATGAATGAATGATGCATTTATATAGCGCTTTATTGTGTATGACAATTTACTTGCCAAATTTGTTTTTACCGGCCATGAAACTATTTTTACAAAAACAGGCAGTCATTACTACTACAATGACTAAATTATACGTATCGACGTACACCGTGAGTAACATGTATTTGATATAAATCCGAGATCGCTAATAAATCATCTTTGCGGCAGATATCCAACTGATGTACTGAAGGTTCGATCGCGAATTTATCTAATTCAAATTTTGAAGCCATTCCTAATTCCCTCCGCCTTAAAATGAAAAGCTCCAGGCAAACGAACAAACATGAATCCAATTTCATGAGTTTCGTATTGTCTCCCTCACGTGACGATGCAACTCCAATTCGTTTTGGGAAAACATTTTTTTTTTTTTAGACGAGCCCCCAATTTCTGTTATGACCTCTAGGGGTTAGCCGTAACAGAAAAAGAGATTGGAGTTCACACCAGAGAGACGCCAAATAAACAGTTGTATTTTCTTTTAATGGGAGTATCTTCAGGGGCAGACAAGGCCAAAACAATAAACAAAACAGACTTTTCTTTGACAACTAAATATCCTCAAACAGAAATAAAGAAAACAAAATATAGGCCAACTTCCCTACCGCCCTCAACCATAAACAAAGTGAAAAAAAGATACATATAAATAAAATGGCGTCTAACCCCCTACGTCCCTTCTTCCCTACCTCCCTCAACCATAAACAAAGTGAAAAAAGATACATATAAATAAAATGGCATCTAACCCAAACTAGTATTTACAAGTATATTTACAAAGTTATTTACAAAGTTTCAGGGCGTACACACAGCAGAATCAGAATCCAAATCGTAGTCAAGACAGGCAATCTTCAGATAAACAGGGGTTTTAGAATTTGATCTTACAATAACAAACACTAAACAGATTCAATCCACTCAGAATATCTCTCTCTCCGGTACAACACTTTTTCACAACCAAACGACAACGATTTCAAACAATAGCAGGAAACAGTTAATCCGAACGCTAGCGAAACATAACAGTACAAAGTCAACGAGGCACAAAGGCAAAAGACGAGTGTTTGGGGCCCTTATCTAGGTAGGGTGTCACCATCACCAATCACCATCTCCAGCTGGTTAACAGAGGCCACACAAACATGTCTACACACACGAGCAGAGATATCAAATACATACAAAAACAGTTCACAGATGCATAGACTATCTTAAGGTCATAACAACATTTACAATGATTTTAATTTGTCCTTTACTTTACTTACAAGAAAAAAAAAACAGATTTATTGATTTATATATATATTTTTTGTCCCTAAAAAACGTTGAGATTCTTGTTCGGCAAACAGAGCAGGCCATCGTGTTACACCCGTTTCACACATACTCAGTTTGCAGTGCGTATTTTTTTCCGCATCCATGTTAACAGATTAGAGCAGGGCTATATAATTAGCTTCATTTGAGGGCCGAATTATCAAACTTGCGTATGTGGTGCATATTTTTTTTCGCATCCATGTTAACAGATTAGAGCAGAGCGATATAATTAGCTTCATTTGAGGGCCGAATTGTCAAACTGTAAATTTGAAGGGGGCCAAGGGGGTGGGGGCCCTCTCCATCTCTTTCTGGGGGGACTTATAAAATTAGAAATTAAATTAAAATCAGAAATATTAGTGCTGTCTGTCAATCGATTAAAAAAATAATCACACATTTTTCTGTAATTAATCATGATTAATTGCATATTTATAGTCACAATTTCACATTGAACCTCCAAATTAATGTAGAAACAACATAAAGATAGTATATTTTAAATATGTTTAAATTGCATCTTTTTACTAGGCTAAGTTGAATGGTTTTAATGGTTAACAGCTGATGGTTTGTAATGTTTGTAATGGTATTTGTAGTATATTATTAATGAAGTATTGATACCAATACTGCTACTGGTGTCTCTATAAAATACTTTTTCCCTCAATTTTACCTATTAATTATAGCCATTCAACATTACAGTATAACTGAAAGCCATTATTTTATAACATTTAAAAGACTCTGAAATATTAAGTGATTTTAAAACAATCTTCACATAAATTATAAGTTGTATATAAATAAACTAAACAGCCTAATCTTTAATCAAGCAACAAAAGTTAATCAGCGACTAGAGCAGTCGAGTGATTTCTCTTTTTCATTTGTTCTTTGACTGACAGACTTCAGCAGGTTTTATTTTAAAAGCAGCGCAGCCTCTTTAAAACCTGATGCACATGATGTGGATCTGACACATATCTTCTCCAAACTCTTTTTACAGTCATTTAAGACTTTATAACTCAATTAAGACTACATTTATGAGGTTTCTCGCCAAAACCGCGTATTTTGACATTATTGTGTGTTTTCATCCATTGGGTGAGCTGTCTAAAGCAGCTCAGCGTCTGTGTAACAGCCGAACGAGCAACCTTTTAAACTATAGCCTACTTCACTGCACAGTTTCTGCGGCGTAACCCCAGGTATGTGTCGCCACATTCTCGGGTTATGAAGAATAAAGAAGGGAAACGTTAATCTTCCGAAATTAAGCAGCAAAATCTTCTCAGCTAAAAGTTATTAGAACAGTGATTGCTCTTACCTTATCAGCCTGTTTGTATCATATTATTTGATTCGCTCTTGTCGCTTATGAAAGAACAGCTAATCACGATGATCTTATGATCTATTATTTTATTCGCTTGCGTCAGAAACAGCGAATCTCTTTAAAAATGGGCTGTTGTTCCCACTACATTGCATTGCTATATTTCATAAAAGTTTTACCCGCCAACTGGCGACTGACACCGTTACATATATTCGCCAACACTGATTTTTACTCGCATTTGATGCTTGGCGAGTGTTAATTTTAGGCCCTGTATATATATACACTGAACAAAATTATAAACGCAACACTTTTGTTTTTGCCCCCATTTTTCATAAGCTGAACTCAAAGATCTAAGACTTTTTCTATGTACACAAAAGGCCTATTTCTCTCAAATATTGTTCACAAATCTGTCTAAATCTGTGTTAGTGAGCACTTCTC
>NW_015554056.1:63847-65839 GCF_001515605.1 Sinocyclocheilus anshuiensis
AGCGCAGAAAGCCATGATCTTCCCAACAAGTTAGGACCAGATCCTGCCACCACCACAACTGAGAGGTCTTTAACTAATCCGTTATGCTTGACTTTAACTTTGCTGGTTCCTAGAACATTCACTGATTGGCCTGTATATGTCTTCAAATTAAGAGAACTTGGTTTCAATTCAGGCAGTTTTTCCTTAACTTCAAGTTTGCCATAATTCCACCTGTGACAACACAGTTACACTACATCCAGTGTCGATTTCGAATTTCACAGGACACTCATTGTTACGATCTGTTATGTATGCATATTAATTTGTTTGTGTTTTTCACTAGATCTTGATTGGTCTCCCTTTCTGTCACTCATTATGGGTTCCGCTGTCTTCGTTGATGCCTCCCCGCCGGAAGTATAAAGGCTGGGCTGGGCTGTGTTTGTGTGCCTCTTTGAAATGATTGTAGCTTTAAGTATGCTTGCTTTGTTACCCTTTATGTTGTTTATTTGTCTTATTCTTTATTTTACCCCATGTATTTAGGTTTGTTATTCGATTTGAGCGTGGAGTGTGTCCATGCTCTTTGCTCACTTGTTGAGAAGAGAGCAGTATAAGATGTCACGTGACATACATCGCGCTTCACGTAGTTTATTTTGATGTATTAGTTCATTAGTTTAGGAGTGTTGCCACCTGCTGTAAGTTTTGGTTTCGTAGTTAGAGTAGTTAAGTTAGAGCGTGCGAGTAGCACGCTGAAGATGTTGTTTTTAATTTTATTTTGATTATTCTAGGTAAGATTTAAATTCTTTAGTTAGAAGGATTTTGTTTTAATTTGTTTTTTGATTTGGCAACACTCGTGCTCTCTTTATTACTTCCTTTGGTGAGTTTGTTAATCTTCAAGTCTTTTTCTTTTTTGTTTGTTAATTGGAAATATATATATACTTTTTCCTTTTGTATTAATTTAAGTCTATATTCCTTGGTGTATTGGTTGGGGTTGAAATGAATAAATGTTTTTTCTCTGTTTGAACTTGTAGCGTTCTCCTCTTCGAGACTTGCCCACCGTTTGGATTTGCACAATTAAGATCTATACTAAATGTTATTATAGAGGTTTATGATTGTTACAAGTCAAACAAGTTTTGGGTCGTAACAGGGGCAAAAACAAAAGTGTTGCATTTATAATTTTGTTCAGTATAATATAAATAACACAAAATTCGCTGTTGTTGGCACACTTTGTAGACAAAAAAAAAAATGCCTTCGCAAAAAAGAAAAGAAGAGAAAGAGCGAAGGGAGGCTGCTGAAGGCAGTTCAACATTGAAAACATAAATACAAAGCTCCAGCAAGCCAGCAGCTAAATCATCATATAGAATATTTAGCAGTTTGTCACACTTTAATTCTTGTAATGAAGTATATTTCCCATTATAATAACTTGTCTTGATACTAGTAATCTATAACATCATATTTTATTAAAACCTAGGCCTATAAATAGTTAAAAAATAATATAAATTAATAAATGACAATGTAAAAGTAAAAGTAAATGTAATAAATGCTCTAAATTAGTTGTTTATTAGTATATAATATAGATTTATGCTGTAAAATATTAAATGAAATGTCTAATACTTATAGAGGAGAGTGGGGTCAGATTGGCCATTTTTTACTTATGTGGTCCTCAAGATAAGTTAAAATGATGCAGAAGTACAATCCTATCCCATCCTATCCTAATGAAAGTATTCCTATCATTTTAAATGATCAGAATGTATCTATGACAAAAGGTTCTAAAAATATGGCTTCTTATAAAAAAGTGTTCCCATGGTTCAGTTTTTCCCGGGTTAGGGGTAAGTTGACCCGAGTCGAGTCAGTGGATAAGATGCACCATCTGGGTGTAAAATGACCATCTATCTGGCCAAATCTGATTCAAACCCATGTGAAATAAATAATAATTTAAAAACTAATTTAATAATTTCCTTTTACAAACAGTCATATTTCTTTTCATAAAGTTAACTTTAACAACATAAAACCAACCAA
>NW_015554056.1:66324-70949 GCF_001515605.1 Sinocyclocheilus anshuiensis
TAAATCATCATATAGAATATTTAGCAGTTTGTCACACTTTAATTCTTGTAAGATCTTGTATAATTATAAGTATATTTCCCATTATAATCACTTGTCTTGATACTAGTAATCTGTAACACATCATATTTGATTAAAACCATATTAATAGTAGGCCTATAAATAGCTAAACAATAATACAAATGTTCTAAATGAGTTGTTTATTAATATATAATATAGATTTATGCTGTAAAATATTAAAAGTATAATACTTATAGGGAAGAGTGGGGTAAGATTAGCCATTTTTTACTTATGTGGTCCTCAAGATAAGTTAAAATGATGCAGAAGTACAATCCTATCCCATCCTATCCTAATGAAAGTATTCCTATCATTTTAAATGATCAGAATGTATCTATGACAAAAGGTTCTAAAAATATGGCTTCTTATAAAAAAGTGTTCCCATGGTTCAGTTTTTCCCGGGTTAGGGGTAAGTTGACCCGAGTCGAGTCAGTGGATAAGATGCACCATCTGGGTGTAAAATGACCATCTGACCAAATCTGATTCAAAACAATCAAATGTGCTGTCTTCTCTTTTAATTGTATATTTGTAACAACTGGATCATTTGTATTAACAAGCACCCACCCCCCTATAGTGCCCCTTTTTCGGTTTGGGCCACTGCCCCTCAAAATGTCTGTGCACGACCCTGAACTTAAATGCAGTTGCATGTCTGCAAGTACTGTATTGCGGTGAGGTAGACTTTCCTGTGCAAAAAAAAAGAGATATCCGATATGAACAGATATCCTGTTTACATGAAACACTTCCTGCATAGGCGGAGTGTGGATCAACTCCAGGGTAAGGCTAAAAGCAGCCAAATCTATTAACTACAAACATCATAAACCCGTCTTTTTAGGCAAGAACCAGACATGGGTATCATGTAGGCTAATAAAATATGTTTAATGGGATTGCATTTGTATTTAACGTGATAATTAACGTACTTTAGTGTAATTAAACATACAATTTAATTAAAAAAACATTAGAAATTGGTAATTATAAAACATTTCTTTTCCAAGGTTATTGTTAGACAAATTAAGACAAATTAGTGACGTGACATGTGGCCAAGTATGGTGACCCATACTCGGAATTAGTGCTCTGCATTTATCCCATCCAAAGTGCACACACACAGCAGTGAACACACACACACCGTGAAAATTTTTTTGCTGCGGCGCCCGGGGCGCAGTTGGGGGTTCGGTGCCTTGCTCAAGGGCACCTCTGTCGTGGTATTGAAGGTAGGAGAGAGCGCTGTACATTCACTCCTCCCACCTACAATCCCTGCCGGTACGAGACATTAAGCGTTACTGTAACCAATCGGAATGTAGAAGTCCACCGCTTGAGAGGATTCCAGAGAATGCAGTCCTGTAAACGTTGGTTCCGACCACATTAGTTCCCAAGGAAAATGGAGGAGAGGTTGATTATTGCTGTGGCGGGTTTCCCAATAATCTATGACGTGTCTCTGTTTGCGTACAGGGACATAAAAAAAGTAAAATAAAATGATGCGTGGACCAAGGTGTCTGAGATTGTTGGTGTTTCTGGTGAGTTGCTGATGTGCAACGTTGTAGTAATAATAATCTAATGACATAATAAATAATAGTATAATAGTCCCAGTTCACTTTTAACACTTTTAAACCTTTAAATCAATTTTCCTGATTATACTTACATTAAGTAATGTTTATACCTGATTATACTTAAGTAACATTTTCAATGCAGGACTTTTACTTGTATCAGAGTATTTTTACAGTGTGGTATTAGTGCTTTATACATTATGAGGTAAAGGATCTTAATACTTTGTCCACAACAATATTTAATGAGGTTAACTTTACGTTACCCTCCTTGTGGTCAGTCTGAACAAGATCAACAAGCGTGTTTGCTTTGCGACCCCTTTAAATACAAGATAAGCATTCGATCTACGTCAGAGAGTCCACGAATCTTTCTACAGCGTTGTTGGCAGGGCGGCCAGAGCGATTTTTGACGCTCTCGACGGTGGCGGTGTGAACGCACAGTTAGGCAGTTGACTTGTTTAAGTCTGTGATATGCTGTTGCTTAAAGCTATACAGTGTATCGGTAATGTGCTTGATACTTAACTTGCAGTATGTAGATTTTGCTAATAAAGGTGTTATTAATGCTAACTATTATCTGGATAGGGCAACATGCTGTTGCCTAAACTTCGGGTATTGACCATATGCTGTACTGCATTAAAGTGGCATGCTGCTCTTCTCAGCTGCTTATTAAAGGAGAGCACCCCTTCACTGCTTCTCTTCTTAAAGGGCATGCTGCCCCAGTCTATGCTATTTCAGAAGGTCTTTGCTTTTAAAGCTGTTAGGGTATTGGGATTTTTCTTGCTTGTTAGGGCTTATCTAGTGTTCAGTATCATGTTTGTCACTAGCCTTGCTTGTTGCTTTAAGCTATTGGTTGTTACTGCAAGTGCTGGTACTTAGTTAAACTTGCAACAGCAATAAGTTAATGTTTAAGTTGTTGTTTAGGCCATCCGATTGTTCTTGACATATGCTTGCTGCTTATGGCTCATCTAGTATTGGGAATGTTATTTCCTTAAGTTTCTGACTACTGCAACATGCTGTGATTAAGCAAGCAACATGCTTGTTGCAAAGCTATCTAGTGTATTGGTAAGGATTTTTGTCTATGCTCACGCAGGTTGTCACATGTGTCCTCAATTTCAACAAGCACAAATGTCAATAGGAGACGGCCAACCTAGAAACTGATGAGTTGATTTGAGTTATTGTATGCTGTTGTTATAGACTTTTAAATAGATGATGAAGCTTTTAGGCCAGGTAGGATCTGCAATCTCTGATCCGTTCATTGCTTGCTTCTATGGCTGCAGTACGCTATGTTTGCTGCAAACTAGGCTGCCAATTCTAGTGGGTTTTCTGCATCTTTTTCAGGTATTGCATTAAAGGGGCTTGCTGCTCCTCTTAGCTGCTTATAAAGAAGAGCACCCCTTCGCTGCCTTCTCCTGTAAGTTGCTGCTGCTCCAGTCTCTGTTATTCCAGAAGGATATGCTTCTTTCAGAATGCCATCGGTTGTGGTTTGGGCGGTTCTGGCCTATCGTTGTGTCGGGGGGTCCGGGCCTATCGTTTGTGTTGGGGGGGTTATTATTGCTGCTCTCCCTGCTCATTCATGACAGGCTGCATGGATGGGCAGGGAGGTTTTTGCCCAGAAAAGAACCATTCAGGCAGTAGCGCGGGCGGTCTGAGGCACTACGCAGCCAGTTGAGCTGCCAATGGAACGTGCTGGGCCCTCTACATGCAGCGTTCCAGCCGTATCCTTTAGCGCTCCTCCCGACGACCGGATGTCGATCGCTGCATCGGAGGGTGAGCCGGATCTTTCTGGAGAGGAAGATTCAGCTGCACTGCTCTCCTCCGGGACTGTAGCAATGCTTGAATTGGATCTGGAAATAACGGCTATGCTTTCCCGGGCCGCCGTAAGGATAGGGCTCGAGTGGAGACTTCCACCGTGTCCTGAGGCCTCAAGGTTGGATGACTGGTTCTTCGGGGTGGTCCGCGTTGGTTCTCAGCGCCCCGCCTCGGTGTCTTTCTTCCCGGAAGTGCATGAGGGGCTCACCAGGTCATGGACGGCACCTTTTACTGCCGGAAGACATTCTATTAACAGTAAGTAACTTTGCAACTACATGCCAACTAGTAGTTAGTAGAGTATTAGTAGACTGTCTGCTTAACCTCCTGGGGTCGACGGTGGCGCTGGCGCCACCACGTGCATGTTTTACTGATAAGAGCAAAAATAACTTAAAATGCTCGTTCATATTTGTTTGTACACATAAGAGTAATACACCATTCAAATCTGTAAAGGGTCTACTTTTATTTGTGTACACTCACAATATCAACAAAACATTGTGCTTTTGCAAAATAAAGAAAATATACAGGGTGTGCTTTTAGCCGTCTCATTCTCCGCGCATATCTGTTTGAAACGCATCACTAAAATGAATTGAAACTCAGCGAATATTTGACACACACACATGAGAGACATATCTATAGCAAGTGTAAAGTCACATTACTTTTATTTTATGGAATTAATTACTATTAATTCAGTCAGGGTTTGAAAGGAATTCTTTATAAATGAAACACGATTTTTATTGGCTATTCTAGATTACATTAAAACTAAACTAAAGCACACATACATACACACACATACATACATACAGATTAGAAAAATGAAGGAATTGACAGGGTTCTAGGAAGTTTCAAAGTTCTAACTCATTTTCACGAGTGGTTTTAAATTCAGCCCGAGAGAATTCACAAAGCAAAGGTTGGTCTTAACTTTATTGCTTAAATTAGCTCGACACCAGTTCAGCAGAGATACAATTTTGTTCGTTTTACTTGCATTTTGCTTTGGGTGACAGCTGAGTTGATTCTCGTGGCTCCTGGATGGCTGCTGAGGGAATCTCGGCTTGAGGGAATCTCGGAGCTTTAGGATTGGTCGCTGAGATGACGTTTGGATGACGTCGTTTCGGGAAAGCCCTCGTTGCATTGGTTGTTTGCCTGATGACGGAAGAGGCTTCAGCAGTCCTTTGAAAAGTCTCTGTTTTAGCAAGGCTTTGTGTTCTGCAGAGTTACGAAGTTTCA
>NW_015554056.1:70976-72459 GCF_001515605.1 Sinocyclocheilus anshuiensis
TTCTTTGTTATTGGCATTCTGTTTTCTCATGAAGTATGCATACTATACTAAGGTACTGTGGGAAAAAATGCTTACAATTGTTTATAAAATTATTTTAGGACCGAATACACCACTCTTGCCTTCACTTGCATCTCTCACAGTAAGGGGGCACTCGTTCAGTTTTCAGCTCCATTCAGAATCTTAGAGTAAGTGTGCATTCACTATTTTACAGATGTTACTTTCATTTGATTTATTTGCTGTATGGTAAACTATGTTTGCTATGTGGTAATTGTCTTCTATGTTTTGATAAATTAGTACTAGTATCAGTGAACATCATCTAACTCTTTGTCAACTTATTCTACTAACCCTAAACCTACCCTAACAGTCTACTCTGAGAGTTAGTAGACATGTTATAGTTAGTAGAATGTCTAAAGTGGACTATCGAAATAAAGTGTAACCCCTCTTACTGCTGGTTCCTCTAGGGGGTATACAGGGCTCCCCCCGGTGGAGCGGTCGGTTGCGATGCAGTTGTGTCCTAATACCGCCTCTACCCGGCAGGGCGAACCGTGCCTCCGATGCTTATACGGCCTGTGGAGAAGCTGCCTCCGCCTTATACGCTACAGTGTTACGGTAGGTTCTTCATGCTATGGCACTGAGGGACCTGCACGAGGGTGGTCACGACCCAGACGTTCTCAAAGAACTCCGCACTGCTACGGACCTCGCACCACGAGCGACAAAGGTCACTGCGCGGTCTCTGGGTCGTGCAATGTCCACTATGGTGGGCCAGAGGGGCAAAACTGGCTGTGTCTGGTCGATATGAGGGACGCCGACAAAGTTCGGAGACAATACCCACTGAAACAATTTCAGAGGCTCCTGGGGCATATGCCAGCTACGATTGCAGTCACGCCACTGGGGCTGCTTCATATGAGACCGCTTCAGCACTGGCTCCATGTCCGAGTCCCGAGGTGATGGTCAGACTTTGCGTTTCTCTGTGCAGGAGTGCCCATAGAACAGGTCTTCAGACATGCTGTGGTTTACGCGGATGCCTCAACCACCGGCTGGGGGGCCGCGTACAATGGGTTTGCAGTGTCAAGGGTTTGGATGGGGCCCCAACTGCACTGGCACGTCAACTGCCTCGAGTTGCTGGCAGTGCCTTGAGCCGTCTCAAATGGTGCTTATGAGGCAAGCATGTACTAGCCCGCTTCGTGCTGTTCACATTCCTGGGCTGCTCAACCGGGCAGCCTACGAGTTATCTCGAGCTGCGCTCCTGGGAGAATGGCGACTTCATCCCCAGACGGTCCAGCTGGTTTGGAGACGTTTCGGAGCCGCTCAGGTAGACCTGTTTGCCTCTCCAGAAACCTCTCACTGCCAGTTGTTCTTCTCCCTGACCGAGGGAACACTCGGCACGGCACACAGCTGGCTGCGGGGCCATCGCAGATATGCGTTTCCCCCAGTGAGCCTGTGCAAGGTCAGGGAGGATGAGGAGCAGGTCCTGTTGGTGGCA
>NW_015554057.1:0-141 GCF_001515605.1 Sinocyclocheilus anshuiensis
CACACACACACGCTCACACACACACACACACGCTCACACACACTCTCGCTCACACACACTCTCACACACCCGCTCTCACTCACACACGCTCTCTCTCACACACACACTCTCTCACTCACACTCTCTCTCTCACACACACAC
>NW_015554057.1:2059-6271 GCF_001515605.1 Sinocyclocheilus anshuiensis
CTCGCACTCACACGCTCACTCACTCACTCACTCACTCACACGCACACTCACACGCACACACACTCACTCAATCACTCACTCACTCACACTCTCACTCGCAATCACACGCACACTCACTCACTCACTCACACACACACTCACACTCACACTCACTCACACGCACACTCACACGCACTCTCACACGCACACTCACTCACTCACTCACTCACTCTCTCTCACACACACACACACTCACACACACTCACTCTCACACTCTCACACACGCACACACACACACACTCTCTCACACACACACTCTCTCACACACACTCTCTCTCTCACACGCTCTCACACACACACACACACTCTCTCTCTCTCTCTCACACACACACTCTCTCTCTCTCTCTCACACACACACTCTCTCTCTCTCTCTCACACACACACTCTCTCTCTCTCTCTCACACACACACTCTCTCTCTCTCTCTCACACACACACTCTCTCTCTCTCTCTCACACACACACTCTCTCTCTCTCTCTCACACACACACTCTCTCTCTCTCTCTCACACACACACTCTCTCTCTCTCTCTCACACACACACTCTCTCTCTCTCTCTCACACACACACTCTCTCTCTCTCTCTCACACACACACTCTCTCTCTCTCTCTCACACACACACTCTCTCTCTCTCTCTCACACACACACTCTCTCTCTCTCTCTCACACACACACTCTCTCTCTCTCTCTCACACACACACTCTCTCTCTCTCTCTCACACACACACTCTCTCTCTCTCTCTCACACACACACTCTCTCTCTCTCTCTCACACACACACTCTCTCTCTCTCTCTCACACACACACTCTCTCTCTCTCTCTCACACACACACTCTCTCTCTCTCTCTCACACACACACTCTCTCTCTCTCTCTCACACACACACTCTCTCTCTCTCTCTCACACACACACTCTCTCTCTCTCTCTCACACACACACTCTCTCTCTCTCTCTCACACACACACTCTCTCTCTCTCTCTCACACACACACTCTCTCTCTCTCTCTCACACACACACTCTCTCTCTCTCTCTCACACACACACTCTCTCTCTCTCTCTCACACACACACTCTCTCTCTCTCTCTCACACACACACTCTCTCTCTCTCTCTCACACACACACTCTCTCTCTCTCTCTCACACACACACTCTCTCTCTCTCTCTCACACACACACTCTCTCTCTCTCTCTCACACACACACTCTCTCTCTCTCTCTCACACACACACTCTCTCTCTCTCTCTCACACACACACTCTCTCTCTCTCTCTCACACACACACTCTCTCTCTCTCTCTCACACACACACTCTCTCTCTCTCTCTCACACACACACTCTCTCTCTCTCTCTCACACACACACTCTCTCTCTCTCTCTCACACACACACTCTCTCTCTCTCTCTCACACACACACTCTCTCTCTCTCTCTCACACACACACTCTCTCTCTCTCTCTCACACACACACTCTCTCTCTCTCTCTCACACACACACTCTCTCTCTCTCTCTCACACACACACTCTCTCTCTCTCTCTCACACACACACTCTCTCTCTCTCTCTCACACACACACTCTCTCTCTCTCTCTCACACACACACTCTCTCTCTCTCTCTCACACACACACTCTCTCTCTCTCTCTCACACACACACTCTCTCTCTCTCTCTCACACACACACTCTCTCTCTCTCTCTCACACACACACTCTCTCTCTCTCTCTCACACACACACTCTCTCTCTCTCTCTCACACACACACTCTCTCTCTCTCTCTCACACACACACTCTCTCTCTCTCTCTCACACACACACTCTCTCTCTCTCTCTCACACACACACTCTCTCTCTCTCTCTCACACACACACTCTCTCTCTCTCTCTCACACACACACTCTCTCTCTCTCTCTCACACACACACTCTCTCTCTCTCTCTCACACACACACTCTCTCTCTCTCTCTCACACACACACTCTCTCTCTCTCTCTCACACACACACTCTCTCTCTCTCTCTCACACACACACTCTCTCTCTCTCTCTCACACACACACTCTCTCTCTCTCTCTCACACACACACTCTCTCTCTCTCTCTCACACACACACTCTCTCTCTCTCTCTCACACACACACTCTCTCTCTCTCTCTCACACACACACTCTCTCTCTCTCTCTCACACACACACTCTCTCTCTCTCTCTCACACACACACTCTCTCTCTCTCTCTCACACACACACTCTCTCTCTCTCTCTCACACACACACTCTCTCTCTCTCTCTCACACACACACTCTCTCTCTCTCTCTCACACACACACTCTCTCTCTCTCTCTCACACACACACTCTCTCTCTCTCTCTCACACACACACTCTCTCTCTCTCTCTCACACACACACTCTCTCTCTCTCTCTCACACACACACTCTCTCTCTCTCTCTCACACACACACTCTCTCTCTCTCTCTCACACACACACTCTCTCTCTCTCTCTCACACACACACTCTCTCTCTCTCTCTCACACACACACTCTCTCTCTCTCTCTCACACACACACTCTCTCTCTCTCTCTCACACACACACTCTCTCTCTCTCTCTCACACACACACTCTCTCTCTCTCTCTCACACACACACTCTCTCTCTCTCTCTCACACACACACTCTCTCTCTCTCTCTCACACACACACTCTCTCTCTCTCTCTCACACACACACTCTCTCTCTCTCTCTCACACACACACTCTCTCTCTCTCTCTCACACACACACTCTCTCTCTCTCTCTCACACACACACTCTCTCTCTCTCTCTCACACACACACTCTCTCTCTCTCTCTCACACACACACTCTCTCTCTCTCTCTCACACACACACTCTCTCTCTCTCTCTCACACACACACTCTCTCTCTCTCTCTCACACACACACTCTCTCTCTCTCTCTCACACACACACTCTCTCTCTCTCTCTCACACACACACTCTCTCTCTCTCTCTCACACACACACTCTCTCTCTCTCTCTCACACACACACTCTCTCTCTCTCTCTCACACACACACTCTCTCTCTCTCTCTCACACACACACTCTCTCTCTCTCTCTCACACACACACTCTCTCTCTCTCTCTCACACACACACTCTCTCTCTCTCTCTCACACACACACTCTCTCTCTCTCTCTCACACACACACTCTCTCTCTCTCTCTCACACACACACTCTCTCTCTCTCTCTCACACACACACTCTCTCTCTCTCTCTCACACACACACTCTCTCTCTCTCTCTCACACACACACTCTCTCTCTCTCTCTCACACACACACTCTCTCTCTCTCTCTCACACACACACTCTCTCTCTCTCTCTCACACACACACTCTCTCTCTCTCTCTCACACACACACTCTCTCTCTCTCTCTCACACACACACTCTCTCTCTCTCTCTCACACACACACTCTCTCTCTCTCTCTCACACACACACTCTCTCTCTCTCTCTCACACACACACTCTCTCTCTCTCTCTCACACACACACTCTCTCTCTCTCTCTCACACACACACTCTCTCTCTCTCTCTCACACACACACTCTCTCTCTCTCTCTCACACACACACTCTCTCTCTCTCTCTCACACACACACTCTCTCTCTCTCTCTCACACACACACTCTCTCTCTCTCTCTCACACACACACTCTCTCTCTCTCTCTCACACACACACTCTCTCTCTCTCTCTCACACACACACTCTCTCTCTCTCTCTCACACACACACTCTCTCTCTCTCTCTCACACACACACTCTCTCTCTCTCTCTCACACACACACTCTCTCTCTCTCTCTCACACACACACTCTCTCTCTCTCTCTCACACACACACTCTCTCTCTCTCTCTCACACACACACTCTCTCTCTCTCTCTCACACACACACTCTCTCTCTCTCTCTCACACACACACTCTCTCTCTCTCTCTCACACACACACTCTCTCTCTCTCTCTCACACACACACTCTCTCTCTCTCTCTCACACACACACACTCTCTCACACACACACACTCTCTCTCTCACACGCTCTCAATCACTCACACTCACACACACACACACTCTCTCACACACTCACACACACTCTCACACACGCACTCACACACACTCTCTCACACGCGCACACACACACTCTCTCACACTCACACACACTCTCTCACTCACACTCACACACACACACACACTCTCACACTCA
>NW_015554057.1:6410-6575 GCF_001515605.1 Sinocyclocheilus anshuiensis
GGGGTCATATGATGCTGCTAAAAATAACATTATTTGGTGTATGGTGTAATGGTTATGCGGTTTAAAGTTCAAAAAAACATTATTTTCCACATACTGTACATTATTGTTTCTTGTTTCTCCCTCAAGCGTGTGACGGAAATGTTACGCCCCTACCATACTGTGATG
>NW_015554057.1:9836-10078 GCF_001515605.1 Sinocyclocheilus anshuiensis
CACACTCTCTCACACACACTCTCTCACACACACACACACACACTTTCGCTCTTTCGAGCGGTGTGTGGCGTGTCGCGACGCCTCTTCAACTCAGAAAACCTCATAAACACACAAACCTCATCGAGCGACTCCCACTAAAGGCAAACACAGTCCTGTGTGTGACGCCGGGGACTTTAAAGGGGTCATATGATGCTGCTAAAAAGAACATTATTTTGTGTATTTGGTGTAATGAAATGTGTTTA
>NW_015554057.1:10154-14673 GCF_001515605.1 Sinocyclocheilus anshuiensis
ATTTGAGACTTTAGTCTTTGCAACTTTACAGATCTTCTTTATGCACCAAGAGCTTGTAACACTCCAAAGAGAAAGAAACAATTGAAATCGTATCATATGACCCCTTTAACGTCTTCTTCAATGTTTTACGTGTTTGATCTGTTTTGTACATGTTTTCATGGACTCATCAGAAACCACAGTGACCTCAGGACCAGAAGAGACTTCAGAGCGCATTTATTACCTCCATTTTTATTTCAACGTCAACCTCCATTTTTACATTTTGTTTATCAATATATGCATAAATCTTAATGATATTTTTATGGTGAACCGATGTGTAAGAGTTTTATGTCTGGCTTAAATGCTGCGCGTGTGCGGGAGGATCTATATTCTGCTCTGCTTCAGTTTTCGTATCTAGCATTGATCACTTTACGCTGCATGAAGCTGCATTAAATGCATTGTGACGTTTCACAGCGTGTCGACTCCTTTACTTATTCTTGCTTTACATGTTTTATGGCAGGTACATGAAGACTGGTTCATGTTCTGTAGTGCAATTAAAATTAGGCCACTGTAACCAGCTAGAGATCTTCAGTATTTATTCTGTAAATAGCACACAGCATTAACTTTCTCTAGTTTCTTTCTCTAGTGATTAAAAATAGCTGTGTATTTTGATGATTATTAATGTTTTTGCAAGCATTTGTAAATGGTTTCATTATAATAATTTAATTGAGCTCCATGTGAGCAGCACTCTGCCCAACACATATTCACACTTTTCTTGTTTATTTAGGAATCAGAGGACTGACAACAAAAAGATGATGCAACAGCACAATTGGTGTTGATAAATATAATAATGTTACACAATATTATACAAGTATTATGATAAAGATAAATATTTTTACTTGTTAAAAATTTCTATTAAAAAAACATCTGTGTGGAAAAATTATGTTCTAATAAGAAAAACAATCAGAAAATATCAGAATGTTTTTCGACATATTGTGGGCTATCTTCAGTATGACGTTTATTCTGTAAATAGCGTACATCATTATAAACTACATCCTTACTATGATGCCTGCAGTCGAATCGAGGAACTTTTATTTCATCCATACAATCTTTCGGTTCCACAAATGATTCTAACAAATCTTCCTCTCACATATAGCGCAAATCTCAGAAGTTTAGCTGACGTTTAGTTACTGGTTGAGAGTTGCCTGTTGTCTGCGCTTATTTTAAGTTGTGTGTGGTTTGTTTGTGGGGTGTCGACCGGTTTTAAGGGATGCTCCTCCCTTGGAGGGGTCTGATGCTGTGTTGCAGCAGGCAAGGAGTCAGAAGTTTGTCCTTCTCAGCACTCCTCAGTTGAGTTTTGTTCAAGAAGCTCTTTTGCTAGTGTCAGCAGCTCCTGTAACTCAGAAGTAGGCGTGTCCAGCTGTCCGTGTGCAGCCTCCGTTCGGCACCGGTGTGAAGGGTGTGGAGGAGGATGTTGTGGTGGACTGCTGTTGGACATACCGTGGTGTTTGCAGGATGAGGATTCCCTTTTCCATGGTTTCTGCCTGTGGTTGGTCTGGATCCTGAGTCTGTTGCCATGGTGACGGCTCTGTCCTCTTCTGGCTAGGGGCTTTCTGTAGAAGGGTTTTGCATTGTGGCAATGCTGGGTGCCTTCTGGTGCCCACTTTGCATTCTGGGTTGTGAAGTTCAGAATCAGTGGGGTCTTACAAACACCTTTAGTGGAGGCCTTGTGCTTGTTAAAGGCCTTCTGTGTCAGGTCACACAGTTGTTGAATAGGCATTGTGCGGCAGGCCATAATGCCTAAATGGTGATTTACAATAGGATGGAGGTTTCGGAGGAAAAGGCTCTTGAAGCTGTTGTCCTCCTCCATTCCAGGGTGATTGCGAGCTCCGAAGTAAGCTCGTCGAAGTCTGTGATAGTAAGCATGGGGAGTTTCATGGACAGCGATCAGTCCGTGTTCACAGACAATGGTGAATTACTAGTTAGCTAGGCTAGAATTACACCATTAATTCACTATTCAATTGCTTCACTTCAGTGACTACAATGATACGAGATAGATACAAGAAGGCCTTAATTTAGGGAGATGAGGAACATCGCTCAAATCACTATTAAAAGTAAATATGCTGTGGCGAGATTTCTTCGTCGCCCAGATTTAATATCACTGCCAGTGGGATTCCTTCGCCACGCAGATTAATTCATGCCGCTAATCTGAGATTTCTTCATCAGATTAAAGATTTATGCATTTAAAACTGAAAGTGGGGATTTCTTCGCCCAATAACAGATTAATTTATTCTGGTACCATTTATATGGGCTGCTAACCTGAGATTTCTTCATTGGATAAGGCTTATGCTCTACTAACAACAGAAATGAGGATTTCTTCGCTAAAATCAGGTTAGTTTCTTATCGTACGATTTAAACGCATTATAGCACTGAAAACTTTCTACTGCTCGTAGGAAGGCACATTCAAGCTATAGTTTATCTGAGTTTATCAGAAGCTGGTATGCATGTAAGACGTTAATAAAAACCCATGAGACAAACACACAAGTCTGATACTGAGTCCGCTTGCAAATAATGTTTAAACGATCGCCACCGTTCTCCACCAATTATGTAGCAAATTAGCTCAAAAGGGAAATGTATATAAATAATTATGATTAATTACAATTATTTACCTCAGCTGCCAGTAGTAACTGTAGCAGAATTAATATTACAATCAACTAATCTGTTCAGTATAATTTCATATCAACTCTAGGAAAGGATATTTTCGTGGCCACAGAAATGAACTTTCTTACAGTGACACATTAGAGCATGTAGCTATAGATCGGATCGTAAAAGGGACACTATTCACAAGCAGGATCAGAAACTCATGTAATTTGTGCACAAGAGTTTTATTAACTAAACGCTAACACACATAACTAATCTAAACAAACCAACAAATAAACATACACTCACGCTTGCATACAAAGGGGAGCTAAAGTGGATGAATGAAGCCATTAGAGAAACCAGAGAATGAAGAATTAACCACCTGAGTGAAACCATCAGCGCCGTTTTAGAACGGGGTCTACAGCTTATACTAAACCTCTGTTTCGTTTAGTTAAATGTACGATACTTGCATTGCCTTGGCATGGAACGAGCGTCCGGATGCAGTCTCGGATGAAAATCTTGATGGTTTGGAGGTTCGGTGGTGTAGGATTCGCGATCACCTTCTTCCGGGCTTGAAGAGTGATGAACTCCACAGATGTTCTGACTCGATGGTGACATCAGCTGAGATCCTAGGATCGTTGGTGAATGTGTATGATGTGAGAGCTTTATCTCCTATTGAGCTCACACCTCTCGCGGGTCACAGAGCCAATGGTGACTTGCACTTCTGGAGGGAAAGTTTACGACTCTTTGTCTCTAGCATGGTGTTTTGCATATGAAACTCGATTGGGTGTTCAAGAGAAGAATCTTCAATATTCTTATAATACTAATGTGTTGCATAGGTATCAACATATAATATACACTATAGATCATGAAAATACGAACTCATAGATACCAAACATGGTATAGGTGCGGTTATATTAACTAGTGATCTATCATAAGCATGCATAAAACATATACAATACACAAAACCATATACAAGAAGGTAGTAATCATACACACTGACCTGGGGATATGCGAGATATAAATATTTGTCTATGAATTAATGTAAGAAGTCATTTCCTATAGCAGTATGTGTCTGTTTGAGAGAATTAAGTAGGAGGAAGATTCTCTCTACATACTTTTAGGTTGTAAAGTTTATCTGATCTGGCTGAGGTGTCCCAGTTGCCATGGTAACCAGGGGCCTGGACGTCATTCACAGACATATGTGACCCTGGAGCACAAAAGCAGTCTTAAGCAGCACAGGTATGTTTGTAGCAATAGCCAACAATACATTGTATGGGTCAAAATTATTGATTTTTCTTTTATGCCAAAAATCATTAGGATATTAAGTAAAGATCATGTTCCATGAAGATATTTTGTAAATGTCCTACCGTAAATATATCAAAACTTAATTTTTGATTAGTAATATGCATTGCTAAGAACTTCATTTGGACAACTTTAAAGATGATTTTCTCAATATTTAGATTTTTTTGCACCCTCAGATTCCAGATTTTCAAATAGTTGTATCTCAGCCAAATATTGTCCTATCCTAACAAACCATACATCAATGGAAAGATTACATCAATGGATCAGCTTTGAATATGTATAAATTGATGTATAAATCTCAATTTCAACGAATTGACCCCAATGGCTGGTTTTGTGCTCAAGGGTTACATATAGGCACCGAGTCTAGTGTTGGGTGAGGGGTTTGTGATTGTTTGTTAAATCTATTCATTGTGTGTCTGCTTGGTCCAAATGCTACAGTTTGTGTGTGTGTTTGTCTTGTCAGGCGGTGTGTGTCGTGTCTGAGGGAATGGAGTCATTCAGCAGTCAGGGCTACATTGAGGACACGGTGCTACCCTTCATGCTGCTCCATGCCATGTGTGTGTGTGTGTGTGTGTGTGTGAGAGAGAGAGTGAGTGTG
>NW_015554057.1:15972-16973 GCF_001515605.1 Sinocyclocheilus anshuiensis
TTTGATCAGGTCACACACACACACACACACACACACACACACACACACACACACACACACACACACACACCCATTCACACACACACACTCACACACACACACACATACACACACACACACACACTCTGACTGACGGGTCGGTGTGTGTTAAGGCTGGTTTCTGCTGTAATGTCTGCTGTCAAGAGTCTCTCTCTGGTAACGAGGCTGAAACGCGACGGCTGTGATTGATCTGCGGGAATGAATCTGAACACACACAAACGCGTCAGAGATGAATCCACACATGCAAAAACACATGCATTTATAATAAATCTAAGCTGTGCTCCTGGCTGTTCAGAACTTAATCTGGATCAGAAGGAGAATTTGGAAATCCCATGTTTTGCTGTCCTGGATCAGGGAATCCATTTGACTCTTGTGCTGGTTTTTCAAGGCATCACTGAATTGGATTATTATCATTAACAAAATGAAAACTCAAAGCTTAAACATTTTCATTACTTGTTTACAATTATTTTATTCTAGCTCGATGCTTGGGCAACATTTTTTCAGTTTTGTTTAGTTTAACTTGATGTACTAGCCTACAACAACTAAAACTAAAAGAAAAGTAATTAAAAAAAAAACAATAGACATAATTAAATGAACAAAACAAACAACAAAACACAAAATGAAATAAAAACTAATTCAAAATAATTAAAAGTGATAAAAACTATAATAATAAATCAATGATACTGAAATAACGATGCTGTAATTTCTTTTAAATGGTCAGATCCCTCATTTGAGCCACAACAAATAAATAAAAACTAACAAACATGCAATTGTTAGAAACTGATGATTGTGTCATTTAATAAAAATACAGGGATAAAAAAGTTAAGATTAAATACATTATTTCTGTTTGACATTTTTTTTCACTAATGGTTAAATAAATCTAGTGCAAAATAAAAATGTGTGTGTGTGTGTGTGTGTGTGTGTGTGTGTGTGTGTGTGTGTGTGTGTTTTTTTGTGACAAA
>NW_015554057.1:16985-18077 GCF_001515605.1 Sinocyclocheilus anshuiensis
GGACATAAATTTGTATAATGACAAAGGTATGACAGGTATTACAAGGAGAAGGTGACTTTTCAGGACATTACCCCATGTCCCCACTTTTCAAAACGCTTATAAATCACACAGAATGGAGTGTATTGAAAATCTGAAATAGCACAAAGTTTCCTGTAAGGGGTAGTTTAGGGGTAGGGTTGGTGTAGGGCAATAGAATATACGGTCTGTACAGTATAAAAACCATTACGCCTATGGAGAGTCCCCACTTTTCACAAAAACAAACCTGTGTGTGTGTGTGTGTGTGTGTGTGTGTGTTTGTGTGTGTGTGTGAGAGAGAGAGAGTGTGTGTGTGTGTGTGTATACTACATGATACAAAACTCTTGTTTGACCTGTTTTCTATTTTTTACTTTTAGTACATTTTGTTGCTAAAATCCACCCTGAATCTTCACTTCCACTGGGATCAGAATAATCCAGATTTTTTTTTAATTAAATTAAATTAAATGTATCCCAATCTTACGAAAACATTTTTAATGACACACATACTGAAGATTTGATCCAGACCAAAACCAAGACTGGATTACGTGATCTAATCTGATTCCAGAATACTTTTTTCTTTTCAAGATTTGATCCAATCTGATCAAATCTCTTCTGAACGACTGGACGCTTCAGTGTTCTGTAAATTACAGAATGATGCAGAAACCAGTGCAGAACTATGAAGTCTCTGACATGAGTGTGTGTTTCTGTCTGCAGGTGTTGAGTATATGGGATGTTCTCCGCTCCATCGCTAAGGCCTCTGGGTGAGTTTTGCAGGCCTACTTCACTGACGTCAATGTGAGAACAAACTCACACTAACGCTTCATGTTTCACTCAGAAATTATTGTAACTGTTTTTGTATTGATTGCAATGTGATCTTCTACTTTTGAAAAGCTGCTCAATCAATGAAGTGAGTTGTTATTCTGTGTGGTGTGTGTGATTGGTGTGTTTGCAGGAGCGTTTGCTGTTCTGCGATCGGCCGTCACGTCTCTGAAGCGTTTCGACCCGCGGGAACTCTGGAGCTGTCAGCACGAGACCTGGCCTACAGCCTCGCACGCATTTACATGGGTAAAACACACA
>NW_015554057.1:18381-20716 GCF_001515605.1 Sinocyclocheilus anshuiensis
ACACACACACACACACACACACACACACACACACACACACACACACACACACACACACACAGCATGCTGATTCACTGAGGTCTTCTGTTTACACATAATAAGTTTAGGCACAGATGTGTGTATAATCAAGGGAAATCAAATGTATTTGTATAGTACTTTCCACACTACACATGTTAACATAATATTTTAAGGCGAGACACCACAAGTGAATAGGGTAAAAAAATCGAATAGACATCACCATACCTCGCCAGCTGATTGATTACATTAAGAATTGCAAAAAAAATTTGTATTACGAGTTTTATGAAATGTTATAGTATGCAAATGAGGCATTATACTATAAATATGCAGTAATTTGCATTCATTTCCAAAACATAAATCCAAATATTGGATAAAGCCAGAATCAAAATTCATGTTTGATTTTGCTGTTGTATTAGAGGTAAAGGTTTTTAATCACTCCATAAATCAGAAAATATTGTCAACAGACAGAAAACAAATACATTTTCTCCATGTTTTCAGGAGTAAAATGTTGTATAAATCAGTGTGAATGAAATATGAACAAACTTTCAGAATATAGAGAGAAATAGAACAATAAAGTTTGGTGTCTGTAAAAGAAAAAACTCTTTAAAGATATGGATTGAGATTGAAATCTACAGACACAAATAGATAAAGTGCAATTAAATTGTCACGCACATTGACTGCCCCTGTGTTCTTGTCTTGTGTTTTGCTCCCAGTGTGCCCCGTGACCCAGTTTCTCCCGTGTTTCTTTGTGCCCATATTTGATTCTTCCTGTTCCTGTTCACATTGAGTTCCATTTGATTCAGCTGTGTCTGGTTAATTCCCTCGTTTAGTTCCAGTTTCTTTAGCCCAGTGTTTTCCCTTGTCTAGTGTTCGGTGCTAAACGTCATTCCCCGTGCTATGTGTGTGTTCCTTCCTCGTGAATTAATAAAGACTGTTCCTCGTTTCTCTCCATCGTCTCCGCGCTCCTTCGTTCCAACACAGTAGTAGTCGTGACAAAAATAAATACTTAAATGTGTGTTTTAGGTGGTATTTTTCCCACTGGTCTGAAAAAACCTTTTATGAAAATCCAAATGGAAAATAATGTTTTGTCTGTAGTGTTTTGCTTTAATATCTTTATGCCTTACAGATACGTTAAGCAGATTTGAGCTGGGTGATAATATAATTTACATAATAATAAAAGTAATATAGTAATATAGATAATAATATAGCTTACATCAACTGTCCTATATAGTATTTATCGTTTTACATTTGTGTACTATATGTATGCAGATAAATGCATGTCCAACTTTATATAGAGAGCTGGACAATAATATAATAATTACATTTTTCCACTGTATAATCAAATGTAAGTGTTAGATATAAATGTGGATGTTCATCTTAAATACAAATGTGAGTGTGAGCAGTGTTGAGACGGGATAGTACTGTGTGTGTGTGTGTGTGTGTGTGTGTGTGTGTGTGTGTGTGATCTGACCGCTGATCTTCAATACTCACACTCATGTAAATTAGCCTGATTAATTAACACTCCAGACCAGCGCGTGGTTCAGTATGAGCCGTTCACATGGATCTGAATCAGAGTTTGAAACGGCAGGTTTGTGTTCTTCAACTGAATAATGAGTGTGTGTAAACGTGTGTGACAGGAGTGCTGCTGGTGGATCACGCCGCATGGGACACACGGACGTCTATGCCGCTCTGAGGTGTGTGTATGTAGTGTGTGTAACGTGTGTGTTATAAATCCTGTGTAACACGTGTGTTATGAACCCTGTGTAACACACATTTGGGTGTCTGTGTGTGTGTGTGTGTGTAACACATCTGTTTTATCAATCCTGTGTAATGTGTGTGTGTGTGTGTGTGTGTGTGTGTGTTATGAATCCTGTGTAACCTGTGTTTGTAATGTGTGTGTAACACATCAGTGTTATGAATCTTGTGTACCACGTGTGTGTAACACATCAGTGTTATGAATCTTGTGTACCACGTGTGTGTAACACATCAGTGTTATGAATCTTGTGTACCACGTGTGTGTAACACATCAGTGTTATGAACCCTGTGTAACACGTGTGTGTAACACATCAGCGTTATGAAGCCTCTGTAACACGTGTGTGTGTGTGTGTGTGTGTGTGTGTGTGTGTGTGTTATGAATCCTGTGTAACGTGTTTGTAATGTGTGTGTAACACATCAGTGTTATGAATCTTGTGTACCACGTGTGTGTAACACATCAGTGTTATGAACCCTGTGTAACACGTGTGTGTAACACATCAGCGTTATGAAGCCTCTGTAACACGTGTGTGTGTGTGTGTGTGTGTGTGTGACATATCTGTGC